>NC_135823.1:13700572-13923442 GCF_964213995.1 Mustelus asterias
CATCCACGGCCCTTCTTTCGTCAATCGTTTTTGTCACCTCCTCAAAAACTCAACCAAATTTCTGAGGCATGACCTCCCTCGTACAAAACCATGCTGTCTATCGCTAATTGAGATTATTCAGTTCTAAATGCGCATATATCCTATCTCTAAGAATCTTCTCCAACAATTTCCCTACCACGGACGTCAAGCTCACCGGCCTATAATTACCCGGGTTATCCTTGCTACCCTTCTTAAATCACGGGACCACATTTGCTATCCTCCAATCCTCTGGGACCTCACCTGTGTCCAGTGATGAGACAAAGATTTCTATTAGAGGCCCAGCAATTTCATCTCTCGCCTCCCTAAGGATGCCATCTGGCCCTGGGATTTGTCTGTCTTAATGTTTCCTAAAAAACCTAACACTTCCTCCCATGTAATTGAGATTTTTTCTAACGGGTCAACACATCTCTCTGAGACACTACCAGTCAACATGTCCCTCTCCTTTGTGAATACTGATGCAAAGTATTCGTTTAGGATCTCACCTACTTCCTTTGGTTCTCAGCATAATTCCCCTCCTTTGTCCCTGAGAGGTCCGATTTTTTTCCCTAACAACCCTCTTGTTCCTAACGTATGTATAAAATGCCTTAGGATTCTCCTTAATCCTGTCTGCCAAGGACATTTTGTGACCCCTTTTTGCCCTTCTAAGTCCCTGTTTGAGTTCTTTTCTACTTTCTCTGTATTCCTCCAGTGCTCCATCTGTTTTTAGCTGCCTGGACCTCATGTATGCCTCTTTTTTCTTTTTGATTAGACCCACAATTTCACTGGTTATCCACGGCTCCCAAATCCTACCTTTCCTATCCTTCCTCTTTACAGGCACATGCCTGTCCTGCAGTCCTATCAACTGCTCCTTAAAAGACTCCCACATGCCCGATGTGGATTTACCCTCGAACAGCCTCTCCCAATTATCAGCCATCAGATCCTGCCCAATCCGGCTGTAGTTGGGGGGGGTTGGGTTGGGTTGGGGATTGGGGGTTGGGTTGGGGTGTGGGGGTTGGGGATGGGGGGGTTGGGGATGGGGGGGGTTGGGGATGGGGGGGGTTGGGGATGGGGGGGGTTGGGGGTGGGGGGGGTTGGGGGTGGGGGGGATGGGGGTGGGGGGGGATGGGGGTGGGGGGGGATGGGGGTGGGGGGGGATGGGGGTGGGGGGGGATGGGGGTGGGGGGGGATGGGGGTGGGGGGGATGGGGGTGGGGGGGATGGGGGTGGGGGGGTTGGGGGTGGTTGGGGTGGGGGGGTTGGGGGTTGGGGGGATGGGGGTGGGGGGGGTTGGGGGGATGGGGGTGGGGGGGTTGGGGGGATGGGGGTGGGGGGGTTGGGGGGATGGGGGTGGGGGGGTTGGGGATGGGGGTGGGGGGGTTTGGGGGTGGGGGGGTTGGGGATGGGGGGTTGGGGGTGGGATGGGGGGGTTGGGGGTGGGATGGGGGGGGTTGGGGGGGAGTGAGGGGGCTGGGAATGGGGGCAGGGGGTGTTGGGGATGGGGGGTGGGGGTGAGGGGGTGGGTTGAGGGTGGGGGCTGGGGTGAGCGGGTGGGATTGGGGGTGAGGGGGGTGGGTTGAGCGGGGTTGAGGGAGGGATGAGTGGGGTGGGGTAGTGAGGGGGTGGTGGGGGTGAGGAGGGTGGGGGGGTGGGGGTGAGGGGGGGTGGGGTGAGGGGGGTAGGGGTGAGAAGGTTGGGGGTGAGGGGGGTTGGGAGGTTGGGGAGGTTGGGGGTGGGGGTGAGGGGGGTGGGAGGTTGGGGGAGGGGGGTGAGGGGGTGGGTTGAGGGTGGGAGCTGGGGTGAGGGGGGTTGAGGGGGCTGGGGGTGGGTTGAGGGTGGGGGGTGAGGGGGTGGGTTGAGGGGGGTTGAGGGGTGCTTTTCGGGGGTGGGTTGAGGGTGGGGGGTGAGGGGGTGGGTTGAGGGTGGGGGGTTGGGGGTGAGGGGCGGTGGGGGTCGGGGTGAGGGGGGAGGGTGGGGGTGGGGGGTGAGGGGCGGTGGGGGTCGGGGTGAAGGGGGAGGGTGGGGGAGGCATGGGGTTTTTTTGGTGGCGTCTGGCGCTGTGCTGTTGCCCTGAGCAGCGGAAGTGAGCAGCGATTGGCGGGCTGCCAGCGGAAATACAATGTGATTGGCTGTTGCTGCCTTAACCGACAGCAAGCGGGAGTGAGGAGAGATGGAGGGTGAGTGAGAAATAAATAATATACACCCAGAGAGAGAGAGCCGGGACCGGGACCGGGAGAGAGAGCCGGGACCGGGACAGAGAGCCGGGACCGGGACCGGGAGAGAGAGCCGGGAGAGGGAGCCGGGGACCGGGAGAGAGAGCCGGGACCGGGAGAGAGAGCCGGGACCGGGAGAGAGAGAGAGAGCCGGGACCGGGAGAGAGAGCCGGGACCGGGACCGGGAGAGAGAGCCGGGAGAGGGAGCCGGGACCGGGAGAGAGAGCCGGGACCGGGAGAGAGAGAGAGAGCCGGGACCGGGAGAGAGAGCCGGGACCGGGAGACAGAGCCCAGAGACAGTCACTCACATCGCGGGACAGAGCCGCGGGAGCGAGGGGAGGATGGAGGGTGAGAGAGATGCACACAGATCCCGGGGGGAGGGGGGATTGGACATCGCGGCTGCCCCCCCGCTCCTCCCCCCGGGGCTCAGCCCCTAACACCCCCCAATGGCATCGAGCCCCAATTCCCCCTCCCCCCCCCGGGCCGCCCCTGCCCGCGGGCCCGGCCTCTGTGTTTCGCTGCCGCCGCCGCCGTTGCCATGCCCACAGTGCGTGTGAGTCAGTCTGTGAGAGTGACAGAGATTGTCTACTCCAAAACCCTCAATCTCACTAAACTAACCCTGACCACCCCCAAATCACCCCAACATCCTCTAATCTCAGTAACTGTGTCCCTGAACACCCCCAAATCACCCCAACATCCTCTAATCTCAGTAACTGTGTCCCTGACAACCCCCAAATCACCCCAACATCCTCTAATCTCAGTAACTGTGTCCCTGAGCACCCCCACATCACCCCAACATCCTCTAATCTCACTAACTGTGTCCCTGAACACCCCCAAATCACCCCAACATCCTCTAATCTCAGCAACTGTGTCCCTGACAATCCCCAAATCACCCCAACATCCTCTAATCTCAGTAACTGTGTCCCTGACAATCCCCAAATCACCCCAACATCCTCTAATCTCAGTAACTGTGTCCCTGACAAACCCCACTCTGTGTTCATCAGGCTGAAGGTCTGATCTTTCCGCTCTCTATCTCACTCTCAGGGGTTCTTTCAGCTGATTCCAGTTTGATGTGTGCCACGGGAAGGTGAGGGCAGGAATGGAGTGAGATGGAGGATGAATGTGTGGCTGAGGGACTGGTGCAGGGGGCAGGGATTCAGGTTCCTGGACCATTGGGACCTCTTTAGGGGCAGGGGTGATCTGTATACAAAAAACGGGTGGAACTTGAATCACACGGGGACCAATATCCTGGCCGGTAGGTTGGCTAAGGCTACTGGGGAGAATTTAAACTAGATAGGTTGGGGGGAGGGGAGCTAGAAGAGTTGACTAGGATCAAGGAACTAATTGATGGGGGGGGAGGATGCAGGGGTAAGGGGAATTACAAAATTAATGGTAGAGGAGAGGGTGCAAGTGAATGAAGGCGGTAATTTAGATAAGGGAGTAGAGGGAGACGGTGTTCGCGACTCATCAAAGCGGGTTCAGATAAAAGCTGGAATAAGGACACTTTGCCTGAATGCACGAAGCATTCGGAACAAGGTGAATGAGTTGATGGTGCAAATCAGCACAAGTGGGTACGATCTAGTGGCCATTACAGAAACGTGGCTGAAAGGTGACCAGGACTGGGAGATGAATATCCAGGGGTATCAGGCGTTTAGGAAGAATAGACAGGAAGGAAAAGGTGGTGGGGTCGCGCTATTAATAAGAGATAATATCAGGGTAGTACTGAGGGATGACATAGGCTCTGAGGAACAAAACGTGGAATCGTTATGGGTAGAGATGAGGAATAGTAGAGGGAGAAAGACACTAGTAGGTGTGGTATATAGGCCCCCGAATAATAATGTTGAGGTAGGGAGGGCTATAAACAAGCAGATAAGGGATGCGTGTAAAAACGGAACGGCAATAATCATGGGGGACTTCAACATGCACATTGACTGGCAGACTCAAGTCGGTAAGGGTGGAATGGAGGAAGAGTTCTTAGAATGCTGTCGGGATAGTTTCCTTGAACAGCATGTTACGGAACCGACGAGGGAACGAGCTATTTTGGATCTGGTATTGTGTAACGAGGTAGGTAGAATTAAGGATCTTATTGTGAAGGACCCTCTTGGGTCTAGTGACCACAATATGGTCGAATTTCTGATTCAGATGGAAGAGGAGAAAGTTTGGTCTCAAACCAGTGTCCTCTGTTTGAACAGAGGGAAATATGATAGGATGAGGGATGAATTGGCTAAGGTAGACTGGGAGAGCAGGCTGGCAGGTAGGATAGCTGAGGAACAGTGGAGGATTTTTAAGGAGATCCTTTTCAGTTCTCAGCAAAAATATATTCCAGCAAAAAACAAGGATTGTAAGAAAAGGGAGAACCAGCCGTGGATAACGAAGGAAATAAAGGAGAGTATTAAAATAAAAACAGCTGCGTACAGAGTGGCCAAAAATAGTGGAGAAAGAAGTGATTGGGAAAAATTTAAGAAACAACAAAGAGAGACTAAGAAAGCGATAAAGAAAGGAAGGATAGACTATGAAGCTCGGCTAGCAATTAATATAAAAAATGATAGTAAAAGTTTTTATAAATATATAAAAAGGAATAGAGTGGCTAGAGTGAATGTTGGACCCTTGGAGGACGAGAGGGGGGAGTTAATAGTGGGAAATGAGGATATGGCTGAGTCTTTAAATAAGTTTTTTGTGTCGGTCTTCACGGTGGAGGACACAAATAGTTTGCCAAATATTAACGATAGAGGGTTGGCAGCAGGAGAAATACTTAATACGATTAATGTTACCAGAGAGGCAGTGCTGGGTAGACTAATGGGACTGAAGGTGGACAAGTCCCCGGGTCTGGATGGAATGCATCCCAGGGTATTGAAAGAAATGTCAGAGGTAATAGTGGATGCGTTAGTGATTATTTATCAAAACTCGTTGCATTCTGGGGTAGTGCCGGTTGATTGGAAAACGGCTAATGTTACGCCGCTGTTTAAAAAAGGAAGGAGACAAAAGGCGGGTAACTATAGGCCGGTCAGCTTAACGTCTGTAGTAGGGAAAATGCTGGAATCCATTATTATGGAGGAGATAGCAGGGCATCTGGATAGAAATGGTTCGATCAATCAGACGCAGCATGGATTCATGAGGGGAAAGTCGTGCTTGACGAACATGTTGGATTTTTATGAAGATGTGACTAGGGCGGTTGATGGAGGAGAACCGGTGGATGCGGTGTTTTTGGATTTCCAAAAGGCGTTTGATAAGGTGCCCCATAAAAGGCTGCTGAAGAAGATTAGGGCACACGGAGTTGGGGGTAGTGTGTTAAAGTGGATTGGGGACTGGCTATCCGACAGGAAGCAAAGAGTCGGAATAAATGGGTGTTTTTCCGGTTGGAGGAAGGTAACTAGTGGCGTGCCGCAGGGATCGGTACTCGGGCCGCAACTGTTTACCATTTATATAGATGATCTGGAGGAGGGGACGGAGTGTCGGGTAACGAAGTTTGCAGACGACACAAAGATAAGTGGAAAAGTGAATCGTGTGGAGGACGGAGAAGATCTGCAGAGAGATTTGGACAGGCTGAGTGAGTGGGCGAGGATATGGCAAATGGAGTATAACGTTGATAAATGCGAGGTTATACACTTTGGAGGAAATAATAACAAATGGGATTACTATCTCAATGGAAACAAATTAAAACATGCTACCGTGCAAAGGGACCTGGGGGTCCTTGTGCATGAGACGCAAAAGCCCAGTCTGCAGGTACAACAGGTGATCAAGAAGGCAAATGGGATGTTGGCCTATATTGCGAGGGGGATAGAATATAAAAGCAGGGATGTCTTGATGCACCTGTACAGGGCATTGGTGAGGCCGCAGCTGGAATACTGTGTGCAGTATTGGTCCCCTTATATGAGGAAGGATATATTGGCATTGGAGGGAGTGCAGAGAAGGTTCACCAGTTGATACCGGAGATGAGGGGTTTGGATTATGAGGAGAGGCTGAGGAGATTGGGTTTGTACTCGTTGGAGTTTAGAAGGATGAGGGGGGATCTTATGGAGACTTATAAGATAATGCGGGGGCTGGATAGGGTGGAGGCGGAGAGATTCTTTCCACTTAGTAAGGAAGTTAAAACTAGAGGACACAGCCTCAAAATAAAGGGGGGTCGGTTTAAGACAGAGTTGAGGAGGAACTTCTTCTCCCAGAGGGTGGTGAATCTCTGGAATTCTCTGCCCACTGAGGTGGTGGAGGCTACCTCGCTGAATATGTTTAAAGCGCGGATGGATGGATTCCTGAGCGGTAAGGGAATTAAGGGTTATGGGGATCAGGCGGGTAAGTGGTACTGATCCACGTCAGATCAGCCATGATCTTATTGAATGGCGGGGCAGGCTCGAGGGGCTAGATGGCCTACTCCTGCTCCCATTTCTTATGTTCTTATGTTCTTATTGTACTTGGGTAACTAACTCTTGGTATCCTGAAGGAAATGACTGCTCTTTAAAAATGGGCAGCAGACTTGCATTTATATCGCACCTATTATGTTGTAAAATATTCCAAGCTCCTTTGCAGAAGCATTATTAAACAAAATGTTACACAGGATCACCTTAGGAGACACTGGGACAGTGGACCCGCAGAAGATTTAAAGAAAGAGGTTTAGTGTGGGATTCCAGAGTTTTGGGACAAGCCAACTGACAACATGACTGTCAGGAGTGAAGTGATGAAAATCCGAGGTAGAGGAGCATAGCTTTTGACTGAAGGAATGTTACAGAGAGTAAAAGGGGTAAAGAGATGGAGGGAATTGAAAATAACGGGTGAGAATTTTAAAATTGAGATCTTGCCAGGAACTAATACAAGTCAACAAGTTCCGGGATGTTGGGTGATTGACCATGAGTAGATGTGAGTTAGGACACACCAGAAGTGTTTTGGATAACTTCAAATTTATGAAGGGTGCAAGGCAGACTGGAACAGACAGCCTGTTCACAATGAGCTGAGGTTAATTCATGTCTAAGGGTGCAGCAGCCTCACAGGCAGGACTTACACTGCTATATGATATTAAAGATAAAAATCACAAAGTTGTTTAGAGGTAATGCTAGGTCAAGGCCCTGGAAGTGTATAGCACAAATTGAGACCTATTGTGCCTGTTGGCTCTTTTCAAGACTCATCCAGAATTCATGCCAATGCCTCCTCCTTTCTTAATAGTCTCATCTGCTGCTTCAGATATTTAGCCGTTTTGTCTTAAAAGGTGCAATGATCCCTAAACTGCTCCCATTAGTATATAATTTCATGCTCCAACTAATGTCAGTGTGATCACTCTATTAGTGATCATTTTAAGTTGATAACCCCTTATCACTGACTCTCCAACTGGAGGAAATCATATTTCCATGTTCAGTCCATTGAAACTTAATCATTTTTATAATCTCAATTAACTCTCTTCCTTTTTTGTCTTCTCCGCTTTAGTGGAAATAATTCCTCCATCTAGTCCCTTAGAACTATGAATTCTCATTCCTAATATCGTTCTGGTGAATCTTTGGCTTTAATACTCCTTTCCATGATTAAGTATTGAAAAATCCATGATGTTCCTGATCAATGTTTTGTATAAATTCATCATTACTTCTTTACTAGTGAATGCTATACCCATTCCTATAAAATCCAATATGGTATGTATTTGTCAAGTAATATCTTAACTCTTCGACCAGATCACCCGTCAATTTTCTATAATTCAGGGAATAGAAACCAAGTTATGGCAACCTATCTTTGTAATTTCATACTTTAGTCCTTGGTATCATTCTGGTAAATCTGCTCCATCCCCAAAGCCAATATACCCTTACTGTGGTGCTCCAGACTGAACACAATATTCCCAAGTACTGCAAGATCTGTACAACTGAAGCATAAATTTCATCCCCATGGTATTCAGATTTGAGAAAAAGGCTAATATTCATCACTTTGATATAAAAACAGAAAGTGCTAGAAAAACTCAGCAGGTCTGTGAAGGGAAAAATAAGGGTTAAACGTGGCTCTTTAGAACTGAAGGGAAACAAAAATGTGATGGGTTTTATACTGTTGAAGGGAGGGATGGGTGCAGGATAATTGTGATAAGAGTTCCCCATGTTCTCGCTTTCTGTCCTACCAACCTTGACATTCAAAGGATCATCCTCCACCATCTCCAGCATGATTCCATTCCCAAACACATTTTCCCATCCCTCCCCTTTCAGCATTCCAAAGAAACCCTTCCCTCTGCGACAACCACTCCTTGGTCACCCCCAACACCTTGTTTTCATCGCACAGTACTTTCCTTTGGAATCGCAGGAAGTGAAACATCCATCTTTCTCCCTCCTCCCTCTTGGCTGTCCAAGGTCCCAAACCCTCCATCCAGGTGAAGCAGTGAGTTTACTTGAATTACTTCAAATTTAGTCCACTGTGTTCGTTGCTCATGATGTTGACTCATCTGCATTGGGATAGATTGGGCGACTGCTTCGTGGAATGTCTTTGCACAATTCACAAATATGACCTCAACCTTCCATTCACTTGCCATTTTAATTTACCGTCTTGATCACATGTTCATCATTTCTGCCCTGAGCCTGTTGCAGTGTTCCAGGGAAGCTCAACACAAGCTTAAGGGATAGCACCTCCTTTTCTGATTCGGCACTTTACAATTTTCTGCAGTTCAAATAATTCAGACCATAAATTTGTCCTCCATTTTGTTTTTTTTGTTTTTTGCCCAGTGTCAGTCTGCATCATGTTTTCATGTTTTTGCTTTCAGAGATGTTCGTTATTCTGCCATTAACATGTACTTCTGACGAATGCTTTGTTTCTTTGTCCACATCATCTTTCTTACTTAATTTCTCCCGCCTTCTACTAGACCTTCATTTTTGGTCTACCTGCCTCATATTCCATTCACCCCCCCCCATCCTTTTTGCAGCATAAAACTCATCATACTTCTACCTCCTTTCAAATTCAAAGAACAGTCAGAGTTGAGTTGAAAGGTTAATTGTGTTTCTCTTTTCATAGATGCTGCGAGACCTATTGAAATTTTCCAGTATTTATCTACAGTATTTTTCTTTTATTTTAGCCGCCTTAATATTTGATTTGATTTATTGTCACACGTATTAGTATACAGTGAAAAGTATTGTTTCTTGCGCGCTATACAGACAAAGCATACCGTTCATAGTGAAGGAAACGGGAGAGTGCAGAATGTAGTGTTACAGTCATAGATAGGGTAGTGAAAGATCAACTTAGTGCGAGGTAGGTCCATTCAAAAGTCTGATGGCAGCAGGGAAGAAGTTGTTCTTGAATCGGTTGGTACGTAACCTCAAACTTTTGTATCTTTTTCCCGACGGAAGAAGGTGAAAGAGAGTATGTCCGGGCTTTGTGGGGTTTTTAATTACACTGGCTGCTTTTTCAAGGCAGCGAGTAGTGTAGACAGAGTCAATGGATGGGAGGCTGGTTTGCATGATGGATTGGGCTACATTCACGACCTTTTGTAGTTTCTTGTGGTCTTGGTGAAAGCAGGAGCCATACCAAGCTCGATTTGGAGTGTCCCCCAGAACAACCAGAAAGAATGCTTTCTATGGTGCATCTGTAAAAGTTGGTGAGAGTCGTAGCTGGCATGCCAAATTTCCTATTATTAATTAATAGGTTTTATTAGGTATTGGTATTATTAATAGATTTATACAGTGATTTGTCTTCTTAGATTCCCAAAGTTTTTCATTCTTCTGCATTTCTAATTTCTCTGCCGTTGTGAAGTATGCTGATTTATCTTCCTTGGGTCCAAAGCCAATATTCTAACACTTGCCCACATTGAACTGTCATATGCCCTTTGCAACTTCCCATACTGTTATTGACATCAGCAACCATGGATGTGCAATTCTCTATTCTTTCAATCAAGTCAGTGGACTTTAAATATGGTGAAACGTTGAGGGTCCAGAACACTTCCCTGGAGAACACCACAGGGAACCCTAAAACCCCTTATACCAACTCTGCCTTCTGCCTTCCAGCCAACTGTCAAAAGCCTATCACCAAATCTGTGCATATTTGTGCCAATGATTTTTTGTGTGGAATCTTATCAAATCCAAATGGGTAACATCCATAGAATGTCAACTTATTACTGAGCTTCTCAAAAACAAAATCCAATGAGATTAGTAAGACTTGACGTACTCTTATCAAAACTGTCTTAGCTTTCTCTGATCAGCTCATTTTTTTTCAAGTTCTCAGTTGTTCCCTCCCTAATGACAGATTCTCCCAGCTTTTCACCCACAGGCCAGTAGTTACCTAGTTTTCTCTCTCCCACCCTTCTTAACTAATGGAGTCGCACCAGCAAAATTCCAATCTAATGACATAACTGCTGAAACATATTGTACCTTAAAGAATTTTGGGAATGCTTCTGCTTTGAGTGCAATTGGAAAATTGTGTCCGAATTGTAATTACGTTGATTAGGTTAGGCTTCAAGTTTCTGCTAAAATTAGTCTATTTGTTCCATGTCATAACATCTTGTATGAACCTGTGCTGCGTACTTGAGCTTCATTTCTTTCTCCTTTTCATTTAAAAAGTATTCCTTGATGTGTGTAAGGGTGTTAATCTGGTTCAGTTTTACTAATGTAGTGGAAAATGAGTTTATCCTCGAGTATTCGGTCTTCTGTGTGAGTAACCTCATTAAAAATCACTGGAAATAATGCAAACTGTACTGCGGCAGTTAATGGTTTTGTGTCTATGCAAGTTAGTTTAGTAATTTATTTTGAATTGGAGAAAGCTTTTACAAACAGATGTTAGTATTGGTGTGCCTAAGAAAATGACAGCAGGTTACAGAGCTTTTCCAAATCTCTCAGTTTTGATTTGAGGGTGAGTCCGATTTCGGGTGAATTGAATCTTGAACCAAAATAAAATGGAAAATACAAGTATAAATGATTTTGGGTAGGATTCACTTGAGTTTGAAATTCTTCAAATGTTTCAGTGGATACCGCCCAGAGTGCACTGATGTTACCAGTGCAAACAAACAGAATCTCAACCCCTTGGAGAATGAAAATCCAGCTTTCTGGCAATGTTTTTATTAATGCACAATGAATGGTTGGGGCGATGGAGGTTACTTTTATTTGTGACAGAAAATAATAGGCAAGCGAAATTAGACTTGATAAGTGACATTTCCTGAGAGTTACAAGTCCTCTTAAGTGTTCAAAATAACTTCCACGTTGCCAACGGGAAGTGTGCTGGATGCTGTATTTGTAAAGGGCATGTCCACCTAATGTCTACGGAGTAATATGCAGAGCAGGTTAATGATGGCGACAGTGTGCAGCACTGCCATTTTGGAACTCCAACTTGGCCACAGCCGAGAGAAACCGTTTTGGTTTACTCCACATCTGCAGTAGTGAGTAGTTCTGGGCATAACGGGAGGCATGGTGGCACAGTAGTTAGCACTGCTGCCTCACAGCGCCAGGGACCCAGGTTCAATTCCGGCCTCGGGTCATTGTCTGTGTGGAGTTTGCACATTCTCCCTGTGACTGTGTGGGTTTCCTCTGGGTTTCCCCCCACAGTCCAAAGATGTGCAGGTTAGGTTGATTGGCCATGCTAAATTGACCCTAGTGTCAGGGGATTAGCAGGGTAAATATGTGGGATTACGGGAATAGGGCCAGGGTGGAATTGTTTTGGTGCAGGCTTGATAGGCCAAATGGCCTCTTTCTGCACTGTAGGGATTTTATGATTCTATAACACCCTAGGGAGGAGGATATATTGGAGGAAGTACAGTATTTTACCAGAATGATTCTTGGACTCTGAGGGTTAAATTATGAGAGGAGATTACACGAACAGATATTATACCCGGGAATTTAAAAGGGTTGAGTGGTGATTTGGAAAAACAAAATCAAAATATTAAGGAGAGCTGATGGGGAGGATCAAAATGTATTCTGAATGATAGGGACTGGACTATGGGACATCATCTAAAAATTAATGCCAGGTTTTCAGGAATTTTGTTTTCATTCATTTGTGGGACATGGGTATCGCTGGCTGGCCAGTATTTATTGCCCATCACTACTTAGCTGCCCTTATTCAGAGGGCAGTTGAGAATCAACCACATTGCTGTGGCTCTGGAGTCACAGGCAGGCCACACCAGGTAAGGATGGGAGATTTCCTTCTCCAAAGGATATTAGTGAACCAGATGGGTTTTTTCCGACAATCGATAATGGTTTCATGGTCATCAGTAGATTCCTAACCCCCACCCCCCCCCCCCCCCCCCCCCCCCGATGCTCCTTTGATCTCAAGGGCAGTCACTGTTGCCTCACCTCTGGAATTCAGCTCTTTTGTCCATGTTTCAACCAAGGCTGTTATGAGGTCAGACCTTGTGGAACCCAAATGAATCATCGGTTATTGTTGTGTAAGTGTTGCGTGATGGCATTATGGATGAAACCTTCCCTCACTTTGCTGATGATTGAGAGTAGACTGAGACAGCAATTTGCTGGATTGAATTTGACCTTCTGAGCAGAACATAGCTGGACAATTTTCTATATGTTGTAGCTGTATTGGAATAGCTTGCCTAGGGGCTCATCCAGAAGCACATGTCCTCACCATGATGTAGGGGCCTTGTTGTTCTGTTCTGGATGCCTTTGTTGCATCCAGTCTGCTAGACTGTTTGATGTCATGAAGAGTGAATCTAATTGACCGAACACTGTTTTTTGTGATGGTGGGGATCTCCGGAGAAGTCTGATTTGTATAATCCACTCTATTTCTGACTGAAGATTATTTGTGACCTTGTCTTTTGCACCCATGTTTATTCTTTTGATGTTCTTGAATGCTGTTTTATGTTTTGAACATTTCACAGAATCATAGAATCCTTACAGTGCAGAAGAGGCCATTCGGCCCATCAAGTCTGCACTGACCACAATCCCATCCAGACCCTATTCCCGTAACCCCACATATTTACCATGCTAATCCCCAGATACTAAGGTCAATTTAGCACGGCCAATCAATCTAACCTGCACGTCTTTGGACTGTGGGAGGAAACCGGAGCACCCAGAGAAAACCCATGCAGACATGGGGAGAACGTGCATCTCCACACAGACAGTGACCCGAGGCCAGAATTGAACCCTGATCCCTGGTGCTGTGAGGCAGCAGTGCTGTCTAAGACTCCATAGTGTGCCTCTTTTTATTTATGTTTTGCTGTTTCAATACCACTTTGTAGTATGTTCCTCTGTTTTACCACCTTATGTGTAGTACTATACAACCACTTGAATTAAATTTAATCTGCTAATATTTTACCCCCAGACATACTTTGCTCAAACATTTTATTTTCTGCTTCAATTCAGCTACTAAATTTTGTTTGGTATAATTTACTAATGTAACTCGTTCATTAATTTCCTGATTCAGGGTTATTGATGTAAATTAGATTTACTGTATGTCCCTACTGTCTTTGATGTAACTAATAGTGTTTTGTGTAGAATGTCGTCAGATGTATTGTGGAAATCTCGGTTACCAATTGGCTGGGTTTTTCACAGTCCATTTGGATTGTAACTTTCCCAAAGTAGTTAAGGATTTTCTGCTTCTGAAGTTGTGCTGTTTACAGATGATAAAGTATTCTGATATTTGATTCCATTATTTTAGACAGCATTGAAGTGATCCCAATGGATACATTGTTTAAACTATGTTTATTTTGTTACTTTTTTGAATACAGACCAGATTAATCTGTTTTCAGTGTATAAGGCCTGCTATCCAATGACTCATTCATAATGCTTATAATAAGGGGAAGGTGTGGTGGAGAGGTAATGTTACTGGCCTAGTAATTCAGCAACCGAGGGTGTTGCTTTAGTGACATTGGTTCAGATGTCACCATGGCAGCTGGTGGAATTTAAATTCACTTAAATCTGGAATATAAAGCTATCATGGTGACCATAAAACTATCATTGATTGATATAAAATTCCCATCTGGCTTGGCAATGTCGTTTAGGGAAGGAAATCAGCCATCATTACCCAATCTAACTCCAGACCCACAGCAATGTAGCTGACTTTTAATTGTCCTCTGAAAGTCACTCAGTTTGAGGACAATTGGGGGTGAACACCACATGCTAGCTTGCCAGTGACATCCACATCCAATGAAGGAAAAAGAACTGTTTGTGACAGTTAGAAAAATACAAGCTTGCTTGTCCATTGCGGACAGAGTCAGGAGAATTTATAATGGGGAATACAGAAATGGCAGAGAAGTCTTTGTCACTGAGGAAGATGCAAAAAATCTACCAGAATTAGAGATTTGAAGGACCAGGGAGAATGGAAGGTAATTAATATTAATAAAGCGGCTGTATCAGAGAAATTGATGCGACCTGAAGGTTGTAAATCCTCGGGACCTGATATTCTACATCACAGAGTGTTGAAGGAGGTAACCATGGAGATAGTGAATGCATTGCTGATCATCTCCCAAAATTCTGTAGATTCTGAAATGGTTCCTGCTGATAGGAAGGTGGCAAATGTCACCCCACTACTTAAGGAGGGAGGAGCCTTAAATCAGTCGCAGGGAAAAAGCTAGAATGTATTCTAAAGGATGTAATAAATGGACACTTGGATAAGAACAATTTGATTGGGATAGTTGACATGGATTTATGAATGGGAAATAATGTTTGATGAATCTGTTCTAGTTCTTAATGTTTTTGTTGAGAATTTTCACGTTTATATTCAGAGTGGTATGCAACAAATTCCCAGGATTCGTCCCAGTACAGAACGATCATCATTTCACATATCTACATGGAGAAGACCAGCAAAGATCAAGAGGAATAATTCAAAGAATCAGACATTACAATCCCCACCATTACGGTCAGCGCCTCCTTCTGTATGGATATTGAAAGAATAACAGAAAAAGAGTGTGGGAATCAGGACAAAGTCACAAAAACATAGAAATCATAGAAACCCTACAGCACAGTAAGAGGCCATTCGGCCCATCAAGTCTGCACCGACCGCAATCCCACCCAGGTCCCTCCCATATCCCTACATATTTGCCCACTAATCCCTCTAATCTACACATCTCAGGACACTAAGGGCAATTTTAGCATGGCCAATCAACCTAACCCGCACATCTTTGGACTGTGGGAGGAAACCGGAGCACCCGGAGGAAACCCACGCAGACACGAGGAGAATGTGCAAACTCCACACAGGCAGTGACCCAAGCCGGGAATCGAACCCAGGTCCCTGGAGCTGTAAAGCAGCAGTGCTAACCACTGTGCTACCGTGCCGCCCCATGGCACGATGGTGCACACCCTATCATGGAGCAGCATCACAGAAACCCGAAACTCAAAAGACCTATCAAGCGTGCACCACCACACACCTCCCACACACCTCCCCCACACTCTCATCAACCAGAAGTGCCAACAGCAAGGAAAAGAAGTCCAGTCCACTCCAGGATATTCAGTCTGTCTGCACCACATAGAATAAGCATAGGATTTCTTAGGTCCAGAATAACTGACAAAAACCAAAGAAAAACACAGCACCAATCATTCTAATGGGGGGGTTTCCCTCACTTAAAATGAGGGCTTATGTCCATACCAGCCTACCTGTCCATCCACAACTCTGCTGTGGCGTTACTCATCTTTTCTATAACTAAAGTGAGGGGTACTGCAAAAGAATGTAATGCTCTGCAAATGCAAGGGTTACAGTGTGCACCCAAAAAAAGCAACCAAACATATATCGCTCAGTCCCCAACATACACAGCCCATTGGGAACATTCCCCATTGAAAAAAAGAAAGAGTGCCCAGGACAGAGAACAAAGATCCCCTCTTCCATTGCCAGAGCAGACGAACCATCAGCAAGGACACAAGGGACAACATCACATAATCAGGAACAATATCACAAGGGAAAAAAGTCTAGAATCAACAATGAACTGCAGGACCACAGGCCATCCACAGAGCCAGAAGAGGCTGAAGCCACGACTGGATCACCGAAGAACATCCAGGGCTCAAGGTGCCCAACCCTCAAATCAAGATGGTGAAAGCATGGCAGCCAGCCCTGAAAATCAGCTGGGAATCTCACCCCAGCTCCTCTTCCCGGGGGACTAGCTCACAAGCAGTCCTCACCCAGCCATGTCCTCTTGATGTAAATAGAATGTTCGACATACCATGTGGCAGGATTTCCACGGTTTGAATGTGAACCTTCACTGAGGAAACCTCCCACTCGACTGAAAGTGGATAAAGTGGGTCATAGTTTGAGGATAAGGGGCAACGTTTTAGAACTGAGGTGAGGAGAAATTTCTTCACCCAGAGGTGGTGAATGTGTGGAATTCACTATCACAGAAAGTATTTGAGGTCAAAATGTTGTATGATTCCAAGAAGAAATTAGATATAGCTCTTGGGGCTAAAGGGATCAGGGGAAATGGGAGGGAAGGGGGATCAAGGCATTGAATTCAATGATCAGCCGTGATCAAAATGAATGGGAGCAGATTCAAAGGGCCGAATGGCCTACTCCTTCTAGTTTCTATGAAAGGATTATCATCTCTACACCCATTAGTTCTCCACAGGATAGCTCACAGTTTATCATGGTAAGCACTTATAACCTATGCTGGGGAGTAGAGTACGCCCAACATATTTTCATCCATTAAAGCAGTCTTCATCTTGGTTCCAAAAGCACCACCCAAGCATGGACCCACATCACCAGCAACATCGCGAATATATGCATCAGGATAAAAAAGGATTTAAAAATGAGTAGCCAGAGCTGACAAAAAAGCAGGCCATTCCTCGCTCACATCACGTGACCCCTGTGTTGGAGCATTTTTGAAGATTTTGTTAACAGAATTGATAAAGGGGAGTCGATGCAGGAATTTTCAGAAAGCTTTTTGATAAAGTCCCCATAGCAGATTGGTTCGCAAAATTAAAGCACTTGTGACAGAAGGTAATCCACTGGCATGGATTAAGGATTGGCTAACAGGCAGAAAACAGAGTAGGAATAAATGGTATTTCTTGCATTGGTAGTGGGGTATCGCAAGGATCAATTCTTGGGTCCCAGCTGTTCGCAATATATATCGATGATTTGGATGTAGAGACCAAATGTAAGAGAGAATATTTTCACCGCACCGATTCACCAGATTCTCTATCTCACTCCTGTACTCCGTCTTATCATTGTTTGCGATTTGACCCACTATAGTGGTGTCATCAGCAAACTTGAAAATTGAGTTGGAAGAGAATTTGGCCACACAGTATAAGGAGTATCTGATATGATTTATTATTGTCACATGTATTGGTATACAGTGAAAAGTATTGTTTCTTGCGCTATACAGACAAAGCATACCGTTCATAGAGACTGGACATTTGCCAGGAGTAAGCCTGGGGCCACATTGTTTCACTCTCGCCTGCGCGCTTCCCAAGCTTAATGCTCCTTTTTTTGCCTGGGAGACGGTGAGAGTAGTTTACAGTATTAAGGGTACAGGGGTGCCCAGTGAGGTTCTTGGCTTTGGTCGGTGTATGGGTGCAGAATTTGTTGCCATAGTCACGGTTCCTACGTCGGCTGTTGGTTCTGTCGCTGTCGGGCTGCGATTTGGCTTTGGAGGTTAGAGGAGGTCCGGACCACATTCCGGGTCAAAGGCCGGTATGGGTCATGGTCGTGGTTGAGCCAATGGCCGGGTCCACGTGTTAGTGTCCTCTGGGTTACTGCCAGGTTGGAGTCTTCCTTTGGATGGCGGAGGATCGCTAGAGCTGCAAGTAAATTTAGAAGAGTAGTGTTAGTAATTTTTAAGCAGTGGGAATTGATTTTTAGAAGTGGGGGGCAATTGGGGCGGGGGGGCAGGAATTTTGTAGGGATAAATGGGTTAAAATATAGGAAGTATGAGATTATCATCTTTAGAAGGAGGAAGAAGTTTGCAGAGTATTTCTTAAATGGTGAGAGAAAATGTAGATGTACAAAGGGACCTGTCAGTAAGCCACTGAGAGCTGACTTGCAGGTGCAGCAAGCTATTAGGAAGGTTTATGGCATCTCTGGAGGATTTGAGTGCAGGTGTAGTGAAGTCCTACTTCAGATGTATAGAACCTTGGTTAGACTGCACCTGGAGTACTGTGTGCAGTTTTAGTCCCCTTACCTTAGCAAGGATATTATTGCCATAGAGGGAATGCAACAAAGATGCACCAGACTTGTTCCGGGGATGTTGGTCTGCCTTACGAAGAGAGATTGGAGAAACTGTCCGTATTCTCTGGAGTTTTGAAGAATGAGAGGTGATCTGATTGAAACCTGCAATAGTGGTAGATGGGTTAGATGAAGTTAGGATGTTCCACCTGATTATGGAGCCTAGAACCAGTGGACACCATTTCAAAATAAGAGGAAGCTATTTCGGACTGAGATGAGAAATGTTTTTACTCAATAGTTTGTGAATCTTTGGAACTCTCTACCCAGGGGGCTGTGGAAGCTCAGTCATTTAATATGTTAAAAGCAGAGATTGACAGATTACTAAATACCAATGATGTAAAGAGATAAGGGGATAGTGTGGGGAAAAGGCAATGAAGTGGATGATCAGCCATTATTGTTTCGAATGATGGAGCAGTCCTGATAGGCTGAACGGCCTACTCCTGTTCCTATGTTCGTATGGTACATGAGCCCATTTGGAAGGAATCTTGGTAAAATAGATTTGCTGGAATATCAGCGATCCTAAGAGTACATCGATTATTTACCCTTGCCGCTTGACAGCTATTTTTCTCCTCCCGCAGCATTTCTGCTGCTTTCTTGGCTAACTTCAGTGACTCTTAAAAAGCTTCTCTTCCTGGACACACAAGGATCAAAACACCTTGGTATTAGCTGTCTTACTAATGTCCAGACATTGTTCAATATTCCTACTCATTTGATATTCCAAATACATTTCGAAACTACCACATTGGGTTGTAAAGCATCCTGAATTCTTGAAAGGTGCTCTGTAAATGGAAATCTTTGTTTTCCTTTAATTGTTTGGAATCTGCAAAACATGTATACATCTCACGTCCACAATACTGCTGGACTGCAGTTTTGGGCTAGAATCTACTCAGTGTATTTTAAGATTGTCCATGTCTGAATGCTGTTCTTGGAAAGAGGGGTGGGGGGAAGCAGTGAATGTTTTCTAGGTTGTTTTTGGCATAATTTTACTTTCCTTCCATGTGTCTTAGTATTTATCCCAATGAACTCACCTTGTATTTGCAAAGCAAATGTTTACTCTTCATTTCACTGCTGTTTTGGTTTAATTTCATCTTGCTGATTTGGGGTATATTTTTTGTCAATTCTCAGCATTATTCCACTTAAGATGTTTCATTGGTCCACCATTGAAGTGCTGTTCGTCTCATTTCAGAATAGTTGTCATAAACCTCCTCAAAAAATAAGATCCTTGGCCTATCTGCGATCATATCCATCTTCCCTTTTGCAAGTCTTTGAATGGTTTATCTTCTCCAAAATCCATGCCCATCCTTCCACAGATACAACCTGCAGATGCTGGAAATATGAAATGAAAACAGAAAATGCTGGAAGCTGTCCTTTTCTCTTTCAAACCACATCGTCCATCACTTGATCCCTTGCCGCCACTATTTAGTTTAAAGCCCTCTCTACTGTCCTAGTTATGTGACTCACCAGAGCACTGGTCCTGGCATGGTACAGCTCCCACTTTCCCCGGTGCTCCATGAATCAAAACCCATTTCTCCCACAGCAATCTTTGAACCATGCATTCAACTCCCTAATCTTTCTTGCGCAACAAGAATTTGCACATGCTTAGGTAACAATCCAGAATCCTTGGAGGTTCTGTGTTTTTAATTTGGCCTCCAGTTGTTCATGCTCCTTATCCTGGCCCTATCCAAGTCATTGATATCTAGGTGGACCACGACAACTGGATCCTCCCCTCTTCACTGCAAGTTCCTCGCCGGCCCTGAGCAGATGTCCCTGAATCTTGCCTGGTGCAGGCAACACAGCCATCTGAGCTCTCTCTCTTGGCTGCAGGGAGCCACGTCCACCCTGACTAAACTGACCCCTACTGCTGCAACATTCCTATTTACTACCCTCTCTAGAATGGCTGCCTGTACCATAATCAGTTTGTTCATCCATCCTGCAGACCACGCTGTCATCCAGCAAGCTGAAAACCTCAAACCTGACAGCTGCTCACTCCCTGAAGTCTCTCAACTTTTAATGGCACCATTTTATGGATGTTGAGGAAGGAGGAAAGACTTGCATCTGTTCACTTGTGCTGTTGCAAATCTCGGGATAAGACAGAGACCTAGAATTGGAAAAACATGGACTCTAGTATAGTGGAATACATCATGCTCTATGTTACTGTTTAATTTCCTCTACCTGTACCTTAGCTAATTATTTCCTGATCAGAATACTGAATAAAAGAGAAAATAAATTTATCTTGAAATCTGATTTTTGCTAGTAATGTGTATTTAATTAAATATAAAATCATTATTTTCTATCTACAGTCAAATATATCTTTAATAATGCAGATTACATTTTCTTCTCCAAAGGACATTGCTTAAGGGAGCACTCTGCCCAAGTGAAAGCAGAAAAGGACAACTTAAAGGAATGGGGTGAGGTAAGATTAAAATATTCCAGAGGAAGTTGTTTGTCATTAACTGAGAAGATTTGGTTGGTTTTGTCTGAATTTACTGTACTGATCTCTCAATCTCCTTACATCCGTCCCCTTCAGAATATTATTGTAACTTTAGCTTGCATTAAGATTGGGTCAAATAAATTGTTGTCTCAGCAGAAAGACAGCTCATCTAAATTAAAATCAAAGCTCGACGACGACTTGTATTTTCAGACTGAGTGACAATCTTTCCATACAACATTTGCTGCTGATTCGAATGCTAAAACTAGCACATTTGAAGACATTTAGTTTTCCTCAAAAGCTGAACTGGAAGTGTGAATGCTGGTATGTGTTCGTGGTCCACCTCTGATTGACTGTTATGTTTCCTGTTTCTCTGGTACGCGTGGTTTACTCTTGCGTTTCTTTCTGTCTCTTGCAGATGCTGTAATTACCCAAGCCATCATGTATAAGGGGGTACCAGTACATTCCAATCTTCTATAATAAAAAGAAAGTGCTGGTTGCACTCAGCAGGTCAGGCAGCACGTATGGAGAGAGATACTAAGCTAATGTTTCAGGTTAATGATCTTTCATTAGATCTGGTAGAAGTTAGAGATGTGACAGTTTATAAGCAAATACATAGGCGGGGAAGGGAGAGAAGAACAGAAGGAAAGGTCTGTGACAGGGTGGAGGACAGGAGATATTAATAAGAAAAAGTAGGGGGTGGTAATAGGACAATAAAATATGGATGTAGCAGAGATTTAAATTGCAATAGCGCCACAGGCATTATCTGAGACAATGTGTTGTCTGTGGTTATGATCTGAAATTGAACACCCATGTTAAGAATAATAGACTGTAAATTGCCTCAGTGAACGGGGTGCTGTTTCTCAAGCTTGTATTGAGCTTCATTGTAACAGTGTGGAATGCTGAGGACAGAGAAACCAGAATGTGATGAAGAATTCTAGTGGCTCGAACTTCAGAATCATGTTTGCAAACTGAACAGAGATAAGAAGCAAAGCAGTCACCCAGTCTGTGGTTGGTCCGGTCGTGTCAATGAGATTGTGAGCAGCAAATAGCTGTAAACCAAATTAAAATAAGTATGTAAATCGCTGTTATGCCTAGGCGTGGACAAGTGAAAGGATCTTACTCATCAGATGAAAGAATCATCTCCTGTACTTGCATTGAAAGGTGCTGAGAAAGGGGAACGAATATTGATTCTTTGAATACAGAGGCTGATGGAGTATAAGATGAGTAGAAGGGAAACTGTATTGTGATTCTTGGGGGCGAGGTGGAGTGGAATGAGAGTTAAATGTGGAATAAGTGGGATGGACACAGTCAAGGGTCTGATTAATCAAATGGAGAGGAATCCTCAGTTCAGGAGAAAGGAAGACCTGCCAAAGCAGTAAGGTGGAGTGCCAAAACAGATGTGACTGAGATGGAGAAACTGGGAGAATGGAACAAATTCTTATAGAAAGTGGGGCAGGAGGAAGTATAATCAAGTTAGCTGTGACAGTCAATGAACTTATTGATGGAAAGCCTATCCCCAGTTTACAAAAGCACTGTCCCTCTAATGCTCTTGGACCCGGAATAGCTTTTCCCTATGTACTTAGCTGCACTTTGTGAATTAAGTACTTATTTTTTTATTTCAATTTTCATTCTGTGTTATGATTCCCTCCTGTTCTGTGATGTCTAGCAGCTATGTAATAAAGATAAGAAAACACTGTTAAGTACATCTTTGATGTAAGCATCGCTGTAAAATTCCAGTCTTGGGTTATTTTATAGATTGATTTTTTTTTCTTCCTAGTCATCAAATACATTCTGAGGCATAAATCTGTGAGTTAACATCAAATGTGCATGCAAGTAGCTTTTTGCCTGGAACTATGCTCAGTATTTGTTATGGTACACTGGTCCATGATCCAATGGCAGTATTATTTTGAACATTTAAACATTAGCGTACATTTTTAAATGACTTAAATTAAATGACTTCTCACTATTTTGGCTTCCCATCTTCTAAATGGGAAGAAGATGCCTTTTTTTGTTTGAGGAGTTTCCAGACTCCTTCAGGTAATGTTACATAGTGCGGGATCCAGAAATTTGAAGATGTATGAAGATGTATGATAACAATTGATGCTTTTCCATCATACTTAAATCTACTCTAAACCTGTAAAAGTTTCAAAGATATTGGCATGCTAAACCTAGATTATGAAGGTTTTAGCAGAATTGGAGACCATCTTTACAGACTTCTTTAAACTTCTGTACTATGTGAGTTATGCATGTTTCTGTATAATTAACCTTGACATTCAATACTATAGTACTTCTATATAGATATAAAATGGGTTTCATTCAAATCCTGTTGGTTGTGCTCTTTTGATTGTCCATATAAGTAAGTTTAAAGATAAATATTCAGTTTTATTTTCTATTACACTTTCTATTCAACCTAAGAATGAGGGGCAGCACGGTGACACAGTGGTTAGCACTGCTGTCTCACAGTGCCAGGGACCCGGGTTTGATACCTGGCTTGGATTACTATCTGTGTGGAGTCTGCACATTCTCCCTGTGGCTGCGCGTGTTTCCTCTGGGTGCTCTGGTTTCCTCCCACAATCCGAAAGATGTGCTGTTTAGGTGCATTGGCCATCCTAAATTCTCCCTTAGTGTACCTGAACAGGCGCCGGAGTGTGGCGACTAAGGGATTTTCACAGTAACTCCATTGCAGTGTTAATGTAAGCCTACTTGTGATGAATAAATAAACTTTAAAAGCAATATTTAAGTGCTTTTCCTGGATGTTGTAGACATCTTACACATGCTTCTTAGTTTAGTTTATGCAAAAGGTGTGTGCCACATGATGGAGGTTTAGCCTCCATCTGCATGATTAGCAGGGCTACATCAAGCCCAAATGAGCCTCGCTCTTTGAAAGGTGACTGACATATTTCCCACCTTATGAACCATTTCCAGGCTGCGTTTGTGATTCACACCAGGGATTTCACTTTCTGCGAGTGGGCCGATACAATATTATTCATACAGTCTACCACTGTTTTAAAGTGAAAGATGTCTTAAGTGCAGCTGGTGCCTTAGAACAAATTTTTGGACAGACATCCTAAATTAAGTTCTGAGTTGCAAACTGAAATCTGGTACTGGGGAGTAGATTAAACAGAGCCTTGTTATGATTGATGCTTTCCAAAATGTTCTGTTCATTTGTCAATTATTGTTATTAAAAATCTCATGACAAATATATCAGGGGATTGCTTTTTTCATTGCAAATGTTGTGGAAATGATGTTGAGAAGCATAAAAATGTAAGGGTTTATTCCATCTTGCATTATTCATCACCTTTTACTGTTTTCTACAAATTAATATATTTATTGGCAGCTGAACTCTCCTGGGAAACCCTTGCACCATTCTTGGTAATTCTTATGCATTTGACAAGTGTTTTTATTCTCCACAATGCCACAGTGTTTGACCAATGAATAGACAACATTAAATAAAATCACCCAGCGTGGGACTCAAAATCATGACCCTGGGTTTAAGAGCGCCATTAAATGCCAACTGAGCCAGTCGGGAACTGCCTGCAGAAAGCCTTTCCAACTTGCTTCAGAAGACCTGTGATCACTATTTCTAGTTTGTACATCAGCAGTTTGCAGCCAGCCTGCATCATTGATGCTTTGCCACCAACTGAAAAGATGTCAGGATAATTTGCACATGTGCTGCCAGCCACAGTGCAGGCCAGGTACCTGTGCAGCCATTCTTCTGATTGGCAGTAAGCATTGGTGTTCATTATGAACAAGTTCTAGGAGCTTATGATCTTCTCTATAAAGATCGAGATCATCTATTCACCTGCCTTTTATATCCTTTCCAGTAGATCATTAAATCTAACTTTCCATCTTAACTTGCTCTCAGCCTAAATTGCTCTGTGTTTTTTTCCTCTTTTTCACTGATACTGAGTTCATTTCCTCCGCGAAACCAACTTCCAGCTTTCTTGATCCCCATTCCTCTGAGCTGTTGACAACTTTGTCAGGTCCCTATGCTAACTGGCATTATAAATTGTTCACTCGCCTCACCACCGTCTCCTTTTTCACAAATGAAATCATCACCTCCTGTCTTCAAAGAAAGCTAACCCTGCCACCTCCCCCCCCCCCTCATCCCCACCTGCTATCTCTAATTTGTCCTTGCTCTCCAAAATCTTGACTGTCTTGTAATCGCTCAACCCATTTTCCTGACGCTGTTTGGATCTCTGCAATCAGTTGTCCATTGCACTGCAGTGATCTAACCAAAATCTCAAATGATATTCTTCAAGCCTGTAACTCTGGTACATTGTTCTGTTTTGTCCTCTCTTATGGCTATGTGAATGCAAATTCCTGAAAACTTGAGCATGATCCCAGGACTGTTTGAGAACTGCTGAGAACGGCATCCATCAAAAACGATTTGACAAGTCTTTAAAGTTAACTATTTGGTTTAAACTCCGAGAATCCCTACAGTGCAGAAGGAGGCCTTTCGAGCCCGCACTGACAACAATCCCACCCAGGCCCTATTCCCTGTAACCCCACTACCCTGCTAATCCCCCTGACTCTAAGAAATTTAGCATGGCCAATCCACCCAACCTACACATCTTTGGAATGTGGGAGGAAACTGGAGCACCTGGAGGAAACCCATGCAGACACGGGGAGAACGTGCAAATTTCACACGGACTGTCACCCAAGCCGGAAATCGAACCCAGGACCCTGGCGCTGTGAAGCAGCAGTGCTAACCACTGTGCCACCATGCTGCCCAACTATGAAAGGTATATTTATTCTGGCCAACGCTCTGCATTCAGTCCCACTAGAACCTCACAATTCTAGATAAGCTGTTTCGTGCTTGCTGAGTCCAGTGGCTGGAGTGTGAATATCTCAAGCACACAGGCCAGCACAGTTCTTGCTGCTAGTTAAAGAAAGATGTATCCTCCAACTGGTTGTACCTCAATAAATATATAACTGAAGCTCCATTTGAACCCCTCTCAACCTGAACAATTTTTCTTTGGAAATACGTAAACATTGAGCATGCTTGGATTACAATGCTGAGGCTCACTCAAAACAGTCTGCTCCGAAAAATAGCTGCCTGAGAAAAGAACAAAATCCAGTCATTACCTATCTGCAGACTAGGGACCCATCATCAACAAAAGCCACTATTAAGATTTCTTCCATTCTTTATATAGTTAAAATCTCTTTGCAAATGCAATCATATCACTAAAGCTTAATGTATCAAAGTGCTCCTTAAATAAGCAGCATTTGATCGAAATGTGCAATGGCTTCTGACATTTTTGACAGCAGAAGAAAATGTATCACCAAATCTGTTGCTGAAATAACTCTTTTATTTTGTAGGTAGTTGGTGTGAACAAAGCTGACCAAAGTGTTTTAATGGACTTTGATGAAAAACATGATCAATATCTAATACTGCTTCAATACAGGAACAGGTAATGTTGCTTTTTATTCTTCCTGACATCTTTGTCCTTGTATGCATTTGGATATTTGAGTGCATTTGATATCTAAAGTGTTAAATACTGAATATGACATTTGCTCAGATCAGGATATTTTTAAATGGAGAAACTTGATATTGTTATGACTTTACTATTACTATAAACATTGTTATCACTAATTTCACCGTTCACTATAAATGCTATTTGATCATACTCATGGGGAGGCGATGGCCTAGTAGTGTTATCACCAGACTATTAATCCAGAAAATCAGCTAATGTCATGGGGCAGCATGGTGGCACAGTGGTTAGCACTACTGCCTCACAGCGTCAGGGACCCGGGTTCAATTCCAGCCCTTGGGTCACTGTCTGTGTGGAGTTTGCACGTTCTCCCCATGTCTGCGTGGGTTTCCTCCGGGTGCTCTGGTTTCCTTCCACAGTCCAAAGATGTGCGGGTTAGGTTGATTGGCCATGCTAAATTGTTCCTTAGTGTCAGGGGGTTAGTAGGGTAAATAAGTAGGGTTATGGGGATAGGGCCAGGTGGGATTGTGGTCGGGCAGACACGATGGGTTGAATGGCCGCCTCCTGCACTGTAGGAATTCTATGATGCTTGTTGCATTTTCTTGCAACATGTCTTCTTTATAATATTTGGTTGTATTGATTGTAAATACAGGTAAAACCAGTTTTTGCGTAGTACCATTTTACCGGAGATGCCAGTTTGAAGGAATGAAAGTGATTGATTTGATTTATTATTGTCACATGTAATGGGATACCGTGAAAAGTATTGTTTCTTGTGCGCTGGTGGTGAACCATCGTTGGTTCCCACTAGATAGTACTGAGCCAGGGTCTGGCCAGTACTACATGTATGTATATATGTTGCTGTTGGGGTTAGGGATGGGTTGTTCTACTTGTTGCTGTTGGGGTTAGGGTTGGGCTGTTACACCTTGTATTATAGTTATTGTGGTACATCCCAGTCGGGCTCCGCCTCCTGGGAGAGGTATAAAGGTCTCTGCTCTGTCTGGGACCCCTCAGTCTGGGATCGTGTATATAATTAGTAGCTGCCTTGTTACAGCAAATAAAAGCCTTTATTTCCTGAGCATCAAGCCTCGTGTGTGATAACGCGCATCAATTTTATTTGCTGTAAATAAACCCTCGTCGAGAAAAAAAAAGAGAGTATGGAGCAGATACTGAAGCCTGAACGCCTTACACTAGATCCACGTGCAGTGGGCGCCTCTAACACCTTCGACCACTGGTTGAAATGTTTTGAGGACTACCTGGCAGCCTCCGCAGCGGTCACCACAGATGATGACAGACTCCGGGTCCTCCATGCGAGGGTAAGCGACACTGTCTACCTCGCGATCCGTGCGGCCACCGACTACACAAAGGCCCTCGAGCTTCTGAAGAAGCGTTATATCAAACCGCCCAATGAAATACACGCTCGTTACCTCTTAGCCACTCGACGACGGCAGTCTGGCGAAACGATTGAGGAATACGCGAACGAGCTCCTACAGCTAGTCAGGGGCTGTAACTGCAAAGCAGTGTCGGCGGAGCAGAATATGAACGACCTCGCTCGAGATGCGTTTGTGGCGGGAGTCGGATCATCGTACATCCGACTCAAGCTACTGGAGAAAGGTAACCTTGACCTCACCCAGGCAATAGAACTAGCGGAGATGCTGGAGACGGCCTCCAAAAGCCTAGTATTGTATCCTGAAGACAACGTGGCAGGAGCAGTCGCCAATCCCTCCTCGTCCCTCGGGTTCGAAATGCTGCGTAATGGCGTGCTCCCACTCGGGCCAAACGACGGCAGCGGCTACGGGCGGCCCGCGGTGTTACTTCTGTGGGGGAGCGAAGCATACTCGGTAACGGTGTCCCGCTAAAGCTGTGTTGTGCTCCGCCTGCGGTAAGAAGGGGCACTATTCGAAAGTGTGCCGCTCTAAATCTGCTTCTCGGAACAGCAGTGCGGCCTGCGATTCCTCAGCGCCCGGTTCTTTGTCGTCGACATCGTCGAGGGTTTCGTCCACGTGCGAGGCCAGGACGACGCCATTACGGTCGACGGAGTCGGAGATGTGTGACCACCAGGGGTCGCTGAGTTTGGCGCCATCACCCACGTGCGACCTATGGGAGCGGCCATGTTGGTCGGCACCGACCGCGAACGACCAGCAGGGGTCATCCTCGTCAATCTCAGCTGCCTGCAGTGGCGCTCATGAACCAATGGTGGCGTCGATCATCCTGGACCAGGCCAAGCCTCATAGACTTGACAAGTCTATGATGGACATTCAGGTAAACGACCACTTGATTTATTGTCTGTTTGACAGCGGGAGCACTGAGAGTTTTATCCACCCAGACGCTGTGAAGCGGTGTGGACTCCGGATTCAACCTGTCAAACAGACAATTTCTATGGCATCAAGGTCCCGGTCTGTCACCGTGCTAGGGAGTTGCGTGGTAACTTTAACGGTGCAAGGCACAGTTTACGAGCGTTTCAAGCTCCTAGTGTTGCCGCACCTTTGCGCGCCAATACTCCTCGGACTAAATTTCATGGTCCACTTGAAGAGTGTAACCCTACAGTACGGTGGGCCACTCCCTTCGCTTTCAGTGGGAGAACAGCAGCCTCCAAATTGCCCAACACGCCCCGCCTGTAGCCTCTCGACGCTGAAGATCACCACACCCTCCTTGTTCCAGAATCTTGTGCCAGGCTGCAAGCCCATTGCGACTAAGAGTAGGCATTACAGCGCTGAGGATCGGATCTTCATTCGATCTGAAGTTCAGCGGCTCCTCAAGGAAATGATCATACAACCTAGCACTAGTCCGTGGAGAGCGCAGGTCGTGGTGGTCAAGAGTGGGAACAAACCCCGGATGGTCATTGACTATAGTCAGACCATTAATAGATATACGCAGCTGGATGCGTATCCCCTCCCGCGCATATCTGACATGGTCAATCAGATTGCGCAGTACCGGGTGTTCTCTATCATAGACCTCAAGTCTGCCTACCACCAACTCCCCATTCGCCCAGAGGACCGACAATACACGGCTTTTGAGGCGGATGGTCACTTGTATCACTTTCTCAGGGTTCCCTTTGGTGTCACGAATGGGGTCTCGGTCTTCCAGCGTGCTATGGACCGAATGGTGGACCAGAACGGGCTGCGGGCTACCTTCCCGTACCTGGATAACGTCACCATCTGCGGCCATGACCAGCAGGACCACGACACAAATCTCCTGAATTTCCTACGCACTGCATCTCGCCTGAACCTGACCTACAACAGGGAGAAGTGTGTGTTTCGTACGCGCCGTTTAGCCATCCTCGGATACGTGGTGGAAAATGGGGTCATTGGCCCTGATCCAGACCGTATGCGTCCCCCCTTCGAACTTCCCCTGCCCACTAGTGCAAAAGCACTGAGAAGATGCTTAGGCTTCTTCTCTTCTTATGCACAGTGGGTTCCCAATTACGTGGACAAAGCCCACCCGCTCATCAAGTCCACTTCCTTTCCCCTAACGCCAGAGGCCCGATTGGCCTTTGATAAACTAAAAGCCGACATCGCGAAAGCTACGATGCACGCTGTTAATGAGTCCATCCCCTTTCAGGTGGAGAGCGATGCATCTGATTTCGCCCTGACCGCCACACTTAACCAGGCGGGCAGGCCCGTCGCCTTTTTTTCCCGCACCCTCCAAGGCCCCGAAATTCGGCATTCAGCGGTGGAAAAGGAGGCCCAGGCCATTGTGGAGGCCGTCAGGCACTGGCGCCATTACTTGGCGGGAAAACGGTTCACCCTGATCACGGACCAGCGGTCCGTGGTGTTCATGTTTAATAACACGCTGAGGGGCAAGATCAAGAACGACAAGATCTTGCGGTGGAGAATTGAACTCTCCACCTATGACTATGACATCATGTATCGTCCAGGGAAACTCAATGAGCCCTCGGATGCCCTCTTGCGTGGAACATGCGCCAGTATACAGGAGGACCGTTTGCAGGCTCTCCATAATGACCTATGCCATCCTGGGGTCACTCGGCTCTACCACTTTATAAAAGCCCACAACCTGCCCTACTCGGTGGAGGATGTCAGGTCCATAACAAGAAGCTGTTGGGTCAGCGCGGAATGCAAACCGCACTTTTACCGACCTGACCGGGCACAATTAGTCAAGGCCACTCGTCCCTTCGAGAGACTGAGTGTCGATTTTAAGGGCCCCCTTCCCTCAACAGATCGGAATGTGTACTTCCTCAACATCATTGACGAGTACTCGAGATTCCCTTTTGTTATTCCCTGCTCTGATACATCCGCTGCCACGGTTATCAAGGCATTCCGTGATCTTTTTACCCTGTTCGGGTACCCCAGCTACATTCACAGCGACAGGGGCTCGTCGTTCATGAGCGATGACTTGAGGCAATACCTGCTCTCATACGGGATTGCCTCTAGTAGAACCACGAGCTGCAACCCTAGGGGTAACGGACAGGTGGAACGTGAGAATGCTACAGTCTGGAAGGCTGTCTTACTGGCGTTGAAGTCAAAAAGCCTTCCAGTCTCCCGTTGGCAAGAGGTGCTCCCTGATGCGCTCCATTCCATACGCTCACTCCTGTGTACGGCAACCAATGCTACTCCCCATGAGAGGCTGTTTTCATTCCCTCGGAAGTCTTCCTCTGGGACCTCATTACCGTCTTGGTTGACGTACTCAGGACCTGTCCTCCTGCGGCGACATGTAAGGGCCCGCAAGTCCGACCCGTTGGTCGAACAGGTCCATCTCCTCCACGCCAACCCTCAGTATGCCTATGTGGCATACCCTGACGGGCGAGAGGACACGGTCTCGATCCGAGACCTGGCGCCAGCAGGGGACGTGGAAACCCCTGTCGCTCCCTGTTACAAACCTCATAACTCTTGTTTCCCCTCCGGCGCGGGCAGCATCGGGACCATCACTTAACCCTTTTACTCCCGTGTACAGCTTGCCTGAGTCCAGAGGATGGTCGCCACTTCAGGGCGTGTCGGAACTCCATGGATTACCATCACCTCAGGGTCAACCGGCCCGTGAGTCTGTGGAGGAACAGTTGGACATCGCCTTGGGGAGAACGCCACTGCAAGTGCCTACTCCGGTGTCATCGCCGGTATTGAGGAGGTCACAACGATGGTGCGGTCCCCCTGACCATCTGAACTTATAGACTGATGACAAATTATTCTGTTTTTTGTACCCCGCCGGCCTTTGTCTTCAAAGGAGGGGTGAATGTGGTGATCCATCGTTGGTTCCCACTAGATAGTACTGAGCCAGGGTCTGGCCAGTACTACAAGTATGTATATATGTTGCTGTTGGGGTTAGGGATGGGTTGTTCTACTTGTTGCTGTTGGGGTTAGGGTTGGGCTGTTACACCTTGTATTATAGTTATTGTGGTACATCCCAGTCGGGCTCCGCCTCCTGGGAGAGGTATAAAGGTCTCTGCTCTGTCTGGGACCCCTCAGTCTGGGATCGTGTATATAATTAGTAGCTGCCTTGTTACAGCAAATAAAAGCCTTTATTTCCTGAGCATCAAGCCTCGTGTGTGATAACGCGCATCAGTGCTACACAGACAAAGCATAGTGTTCATAGGGGAGAAGGAAAGGAAAGGGTGCAGAATATAGTGTTACAGTCATAGCTAGAGTGCAGAGATGTAAACTGACAGTTCCGTAATCTGTGACACTGGCTTCTCCCCTCATACATCTGAAATCACTTGAACACACACACAGTCCTCCCTATTAAATCAGCATACCTATTTCCCGTGGCCTTTAATGTTATTAAGATCTTTGTGTATCTTATTATAATTCTAAGGCTGAACTACACAATACCAGCTTTAAGGAAAATCCTTTTTTTAACGTAATAAACTCGGCCCCACCCATTTCATAAAAATAAACTTACCCTTATAGCAGTATTGGTTTTGTCTTGTAAGGGAGGAGTGTGAGACAGCCCCAAAATCAGTTTTTCATGTTTGATTATATTTATCTACTGTACTAGTAACCTAGTATGTTTCACTCTGTCTACCCATTTGACGGTTGATATTTTCAAAAGTAAACAACATGCACTGATATGGGGATCTGGAATAAAAACAGAAAATGCTGGAAGTCACTAAACATCTTTGGAGAAAGAAAGAGAGTAACATAAATTGATATTCTTCAACCTGAAACGTTAACCCTGTTCCTCTCTCTCTACGGATGCTCCCTGACCTGCTGAGTAATTTCCAGTATTTTAGTCTGGCAATGTTGCATAAACTAATCGATCCATATTGGTTTTTATAATTACATTTTTCTCCTTTCCTGGAGGTCTGTTTGACCAAGCCGTGACCTGTGATTCTGACCTGTGATTGTTCACCACATGACCTTCCCCTCTTATTCCCAAACTGACCTTCGTCATTGGAAATTCATTTTCTTTACTACTGAGTGTCTGTAAGCAATTTTGGGTTGATTTTAAAATAAAACCTAGAGTTTCCTCTACATTTTACATTTCTTCACAGGCTATCCATTTGGGTTCCCCTGAGTCAGAATGTCCTAAATTGAGGATGGTTTTCTGTTTTGGGCCTGTGCCGATTAGGAATTGCGTGAAGTTCATCCTTTTCCTGCTCACCCAGTCTTATCAATGTGCCTTCATTTGCAACCTCCAAAGGGTAGCACAGTGGTTCCCACTGCTGCCTCTCAGCGCTAGGGAGCCGGGGTCAATTCCAGTTTAGTGACTGTGTCTATGTGGATTTCCTCCAGGTGCTTCAGTTTCCTCCCGCAGTCCAAAGATGTGCTGGTTAGGTGGATTGGCCATACTATATTGACCCTTAGTGTTCCCAGATGTGTAGGTTAGATGGATCAGCCATGATAAACGTATGGGGTTGCGGGGATAGGATAGGGGAGAGGGCCTGGGTAAGATACTCTGTCAGAGAGTCGGTGCAGACTCGATGGGTCAAATGGCCCATCTGCACTGAAGGGATTTTATGAATCTGCATATAGTGTCCTGTCATACAGGATTCGTAGAATTACATAGAATATATAGCATAGAGAAGTCCAGCATTCGGCACAACTAGTCTGTACTGCTGCCTGCAATGTATCTCCTCATTAGCAGAAATGTGCACTTAAGTTCTAGATATGAATGCTGTCAGCTTTCCAACCTCCAGAAATATATTAATAGAATTTGTAAAAGTGCATTACAAAATGTTTCAAATTGAAAATTATAAATAGAATAAAATTTGATTTGCCTCAGTACAGTGTGTTCCACTCTTGGCTACCTCTGCAGAATTGTAATTATCTTAATTATTTACCATATACATTTTGTGTCAGGCATATAGCCTCAGGACAAACATTTCCAATTGAAAAGTTACAAAGTGCAATAGAATTCAACTTTGTTTCATATAGAATGTTCGTCTCTGAGGTGCTTCTGTGCAATTTCAAGATTATTAGTAGTAACAAAGTATGTTCAGTGTCAGGCATACAGCCCCAAGGCTTCTACCAATTTTCCAGCCACTTAGACCTTGGGCAACCTTATTGTACCTCTGTGGCACCCAAACTTTAGTGCGTCTCTCAGCATATTGTCCTGGACCTAAGAATTCTTAAATTTTTTTGCAAAAATATACTTTATTTGTAAGTATCTGTAAGACAATGACAAACGTTACAAAATGGCCATCACTCAGCAATAATATTCCGGTTTACTAAATAGATCATGTTGCACTCAATGCTTCAATACAGCCAAAGAAACTTTACAGACATTTCAAAATGGACATTACAAAGAGTAATTTAAGTTGTTTACAGAGATCTAGTTGCACCTTTAAGTGCTTCAGTACAATTGTGATAGCTGCTGTATCCACTGTATACATTCAGTGTGAGTTATACAGCCCAATGGGGTTCTATACAATTCCCCTCCCCTCAGTTCACTGTGGTTGAAAGGTCTTGGAGAGCGACCTTCCCATTGAGTCTCTGCAGCGACTGCCCCAAGCTTTAGTGCGTCTCTCAGCGTGTAGTCCTGGGCTTTGGAATGTTCCAGTCTACAACACTCAAACGGGAATGACTCTTTGCACTGGAAGACCCAACAAGTTTCAGGCAGAGCAAAAGAGCATCTTTCACCGAGTTGATGACCCTCCAGCAGCAGTTGATGTGTGCATCCCTGGGGACAGCCCGTAGAGTCCTGCGTCACAGAGCTGCTCAGGATGAACCTCGACAAAAAAACCACCTAATCTCTCTCCAGACGTTCTTTACAAAGGCACATTCCACAAGGAGGTGGACAACAGTCTCTACCCCACCACTGTTATCTTGAGGGCAATGTACAGATAGGGTGAGATTCCAGGAAGGATCTGATGGGAAGAGCCTATCTCGCAAACAACCAAGCTAGGATTTGGTGCTTGTTTGAAAGTTCTGGTGATAAGGCATTCTGTCAAATTACCTTGACTGTCTGCTTGAGGAATCATCTGACAGGAAACACCATCTCCTTTCCCATATAGCCTCTTGGATGTTACGTGCCGACCACTGCCCAATGGACTTGTGGTCAAAGGTGTTTCTCTGCATAACTTTTTCCACAAGGGACAGGTATACAGCATAGTCCAACTACTTAGAATGTTCTGTGGCAGTGTGGCCAGACCCATCCTTGGCAACAACAGAGACAGATAGAATTTCAGCACTTGGTATTTGCATACTGAGTATTCATGCACAGCTTGATGCAGCCACACACAAACGTGGCCAACAGGATTAGGGCGATGTTGGCAATACATGTTTTTTTCCCTCCTTTTTAACTGAGGTTTGTACATCGTGTCTCTTTGAATGCCATTTTTGACCCACAGATGAAGGGGAAAATGGCTCGGGTGATTGTCATAGTGCAGGAGTGTGGAATGGGCTACTGGAAGGCATGCCCTGTCTACATCATTGGTGATGAAATAGTCGAGAGTTTCAAGTTTCTAGGTGTCCAGATCACCAACAACCTGTCCTGGTTCCTCCACACTGTATAGTTAAGAAAGCCCACTAACACCTACTTTTCTTGCCCCTTACCTTAAATCTATACCCTGCGGTCATTGTTCCCTCCTCCAAGGGGAACAGTTTCTTCCTGTCTATGTCCCTCATAATTTTATACATCGCAATCATGTCGCCCCTCAATCTCCTCTGCTCCAAGAAAAACAAGTTACAGGTGGATTTTAATATAATTCATTGTTGAAATAATCAATATAGCATTGCTTATTTATGTTGGAATTGGACCTTCTCTGAATAAAAATGCAGATTTAATTATGGCAATAGGAAAAGTTAAAAAGATTAGATGACTTGGGTATTGACTTGTAACCCATGGCCTGCTAATCTTGTGAATATTTTAGTGGGATATTACTGGCAAACTCATTGTAAAGTTCAGTTCTGTGAAAGGTTTTCAAGCTATAATTATTTCTGGTGCTGATCTATGTATAATGTATAATATATTTATGATTTGCAAGAACCGTTAATTAGTTGAATATATATTAACCAAGGTGTTGTTTTATCTTTAGAATATTGAAAAAATTAAAGGCAAAAGATCCTAAAAAGATTCAGCTGGAGCGTTTAGAGCAAGGATTTTCTATCTATGTAAATGGTGCCAATTCTGAATTAAAGAGGCAATTAAGAGTGGAAGCTACTTCAAGATCAGTACGTACAGCTGGTGAGTAAAATGCATAGAAACTACATAGCAAATAGAAGCAGGAGTCGGCCATTCGGCCCTTCAAGCCTGCTCTCCCCCACCCCCTCCAATATCCCTTGATCCCTTTAGCCCCAAGAGCTATATCTAATTCCTTTTTGAAATCTCACAACATTTTGGCCTCAATTACATTCAGTGGCAGTGAATTCCACACATTCACCACCCTCTGGGTGAAAACATTTCTCCTCACCTCACTTCTTAAAGGTTTAACCCTTATCCTCAAACTATGACTCCTGGTCTGTACTCCCTCACCATTGGAACATTCTTTCTGAATCTACCCTGTCTCATCATTCAACTGGTAATGGCTATAACAGAGGAACAAGCTGTTTTACCCAAGCGAATAAACTATATCCTTTCATTCACTGAGATTGCATTGAAACCAAGCGTGCCGAATGCCTTCTTCAGCACCCTGTCCACCTGTGACTCCACCTGTACCCCTAGATCTCTTTGTTCTGTAACTCTCCCCAGTGCCCTACAGTTAACTGAGTAAGTCCTGCCCTGGTTCGATCTACCAAAATGTACCACCTCACATTTATCTGAATTGAACTCCATCTGCCATTCATCAGCCCACTGGCCCAATTGATCAAGATTCCATTGCAATCCTAGATAACCTTCTTCACGACTACTATGCCACCAATCTCGGTGTCATCTGCAAACATACTAACCTTGCCTCCTATATTCTCATTCAAATCATTAATATAAATGACAAATAACTGTGGACCCAGCACCGATCCCTAAGGCACACTGCTGGTCACAGGCTTTCAGTTTGAAAACCAACCCTCTACAACCACCCTCTGGCTTCTGTCAGCAAGCCAATTTTGTATCCAATTGGCTACCTCACCCTGGATCCTGCGAGATTTAACCTTGTGCAACAACCTAGCATGCGGTATCTTGTCAGAGGCCTTGCTAAAGTCCATGTAGACAACGTCAACTGCACTGCCCTCATCTACGTTCTTGGTTACCCCTTCAAAAAACTCAATCAAATTCGTGAGACATGATTTTCCACTCACAAAGCCATGCTGACTGTCCCTAATGAGTCCTTGCATCTCTAATGCCTGTAGATCCTGTCTCTCAAAATACCTTCTAACAACTTACCTACTACAGACATTAAGTTCACCGGCCTGTAGTTCCCAGGCTTTTCCCTGCAGCTCTTTTTAAACAAAGGCACAACATTTGCCAACCTTCAATCTTCAGGCACCTCACCTGTGACTATCGATGATTCAAATATCTCTGCTCGGGGATCTGCAATTTCCCCCCTAGCCTCCTAGGGATACACTTCATCAGATTCTGAGGATTTATCTACCAAGATGCGCTTTAAGACTTCCAGCACTCCTCCTCTATTATATGTACAATCCTCAAGATATCACTATTTATTTCCCCAAGTTCCCTAACATCCATGCCTTTCTCAACAGTAAATACTGATGAGAAATATTCATTTAGTATCTCACCCATCTCTTGTGGATCCGCACATAAGTGACCTTGTTGATCCTTAAGAGGCCCTATTCTCTCCCAAGTTACTTTTTTGCCCTTTATGTATATGTACAAGCTCTTTGGATTCTCCTTTGCCTTATCTGCCAAAACAATCTCGTATACCCTTTCTGCCCTCCTGATTTCTTTCTTAACTGTACTCCGACACCTCTATACGCATCAAGGGATCCACTTGATCCCAACTGGGTATGCATGTCACGTATCTCCTCTTTCTTGACCCAAGGCCTCAATATCCTGAGTCATCCAGGGTTCCCTATTTCTATCTGCCTTGCCCTTCACTCTAAAATGAACGTGCTTCCCCTGGACCCTGGTTAGCATACATTTGAAAGCCTCCCACTTACTAGCCATCCCTTTGCCTGCCAACAGACTCCCCCAATCAACTTTTGAAAGTTCCTGTCTAATACCATCAAAATTGGCCTTAATTATAATATCCAATCGGTGTCAAGTTTAATTACATCAATAGGCCTTTCCAACGGTCTGGCTTAATGGCCTCTCCCAGCCTAAGACATGAACAATCCCACACTATAGTATCTTTCCCTTTTCTTATCAGAAGGTCAGATGTCTGGAACTTGCTGCTTATTATCCTGACATGCATTTCTCTGCAGTTAAAAGTTGTGCAGGCTTTCGTCTCTTCTAACCCTTTCACTGGACACAGTTATTAATATGGCTGCTCTCCTCCAAAGCTATTAATATGGGTGCTCTCCTCCATAGCTATTAATATGGGTATTAATCCCCCTCAGCCCCTAATCATGCTCTTCCCCACAAGTGGAAACATTTTCTCTTTATCCACTCGATCAATAATTTTTATAATTTTAAATTCCTCAGTTAGGTCAGCTCTCAGACTCTTTATCAAGAGAGAAGGTACCCAGCCTGTTCATTCTTTCCTGATATATATGTCTGTTTATTTCTGGTGTAACCCTTGTAAATTTGTTATGTTATTTTTCCAGTGCTTTTATATTCTTTTCATATTAGCTGACCAGAATGGAACCTATTTGTCAATTCTATCCCTCTAAAAACAAAGCTTAGTGATGAATTTGCTTTTTTAAGGTCTTGCTAATTTTAACGCAACATTTAGTGACCAATGTAATTGTACTCATCCCTTTATTGCACTACCCCACGAAGACTTGACTTCCCTACTGTTATAATCCAAGGTCAGAAACAGTGTTTTATGAAGTCCGCCTGGATCATAAGTTTTGCAATTTGAATTTGGCTAGGATAAGCGTGAGATGTTTCACTTCGGGTATGATTCAAATGACCCACTAGGAAGCTTTTATCAAACAAAGTTTATTTAAGAATAAAGGTAACATATAGCAGTAACTTTTACCAATTACAAACAAGAAAAAAACAACCGTGATATTGTACAAACCTTAACTCTATAAAATATTCCAACCAAACAAATTTCCCTATAAACATACACCTGCCACAGGTTTAACACAGAAATCAAGGATGCTCACATGGTGCTGGCACTTAGTCCTTTGGTTGGAGAATTGAAACTCTGACTTTCGAGCCTTTTAACTTCCAGCAGACTTAGAGGTAGAGATAATGCCACTGCTGGCCTCTAGTTTTTCCCAGCAATCCACTTCAAGAGACAGAGGCACTCTAGTTGCTAGCTAGCAAACCACCAAGAGCAGAATTTTCACTCCAGGAAGGCAAGAAGACCTGCTTCCAGCGAGCCAGCAGAATTCACAATACCAGAGAGAGAGAGAGACAGAACACTGCTTTTCAGTCTGATGTCCAAACACCACCTAACCCAAAACTGAAAGTAAAACTTAAAAACTGTCCAAAGGCACCTGACCTATCCATCATTCTTTCTCCAATAATTCAGGGTCATAAAAATCCCAGAAGGTACATGAGGCCCAGAGTGAAAATAAACAAAACCCAATTTTAACCCATTGAAGGACGTCTAAACAGGCGGTGCCACAGTGGAAAAACTGCTTACAATCTACGGAGAACATGATTTAAAAAAAAATTCTTCAAGGCACACTAGCGTCACACTACTCTTCGTAACCAATGTTTTACCTCACATTTACCTCTGGAGATTCATTTGCTCCCCTCCACCCCAATTTCCCATTTGATTTCATTTGCAAATTTAGGAAGTATTAATGGATTTAACACCTTTGAAAGTGGATAAAACTCCTGGTCAGCTCAGACAAAGGCTCATACAGACCCAAAGGCCTGGATTCTCCCAAAAAATTCAAATATCCCAACAGGGGAAAAATGGGAGTAAATTCCACTGTTTTCTTTAACATTATTTCCAGAATTAATCTCTGACACTCTGTGCATCACAACCCCCCACCAATCGAAACTGGTTGGAGTTTTTTAAAGAGACTTTTGAAAGCATAATTTTAAAATTCCATTGCAAACCCTTCTTTGGAAGCTTCTTGACTGGGCAGTGGGAGAATGCCATTTAATTCCTGTTTTAAAAGGTCGGCATCTGCAATGTTGTTGTACCTTATCACTTATCCTGCTAAATTGCTGGTTTTATATTTTATGAATGAAACCATAAAGCTTTGTTAATGTTGAGCCCATCATGCATTAAAATTATGTTTGCAAAATTAATTTCAGATTCTGCTGCAAGATCAGCTTTGTATCCTGAAGAGTTACAAGAATTAGATGTAGCAAAACGAAGAACCCAAACTGCACCAGGCAAAGTTCATCGTAAGGGTTGGGTGCAGGTAAAGACAAATTGTAATTAAACCCACAGTGGGAACTGTATAAAACTTTTGCCATCCACGGGGAACTTTAAGGCCAGAGTCTACCTCTCTCATCTGCATTGCTGAAGTTTCATTTTGTGATAATGTGAAGCTCACAAAATTGTCGAGTGGTGTCCTGGTCTGACTGTGGAAAAAGAGCAGTGTGAGACTCCCTCTTTCTCTCTGCCCCCTCGAGACACTACCCCAAACTGCTTTGGTTAGATGGATAATGCTGTCATACTAAATATAAAAAGTGCTTACGAGGCCTTTGGGTCTCTTGGGTACTTCAAACTTAAGCAGAACTTAATTACATTTTGAGATGGAGAGTGCTATCTCTGAACATCAGTACAGTTTACTGGCAGGCAATACCAATAAGTTATTGCCATTTGTGAATGTCTCGGAGTACAGAGGTTATCCTCTTTTCGGCAGTGCCTTGGGATTGAGGGTGACTTGTTTTTGCTCGGTTTGATGGGTTCTGAGACGGTCGGTAACTCCAATAAAGAAACAGCAGACTCTGCCACATGTGGGGCAGGTGCTGCTTGAAGAGTCTGACAAATATGGGCGGCACGGTAGCACAGTGGTTAGCACTGCTGCTTCACAGCTCCAGGGACCTGGGTTCGATTCCCGGCTTGGGTCACTGTCAGTGTGGAGTTTGCACATTCTCCTCGTGTCTGCGTGGGTTTCCTCTGGGTGCTCCGGTTTCCTCCCACAGTCCAAAGATGTGCGGGTTAGGTTGATTGGCCAGGTTAAAAATTGCCCCTTAGAGTCCTGAGATGCGTAGGTTAGAGGGATTAGCGGGTAAATATGTGGGGGTAGGGCCTGGGTGGGACTGTGTTCGGTGCAGACTCGATGGGCCGAATGGCCTCCTTCTGCACTGTAGGGTTTCTATGATTTCTATGAAATGAGGAGTTTAGAGTTTGTGCGCTCTCTCGGATGCCTCGATTTTGCCTCTGTGCCCTGTGGAAGTGTCTCAATGTGTTTGATGCCTTCCCAAATGAACCATCTCCATTTTGCTTGGTGACCAGCCAGGAACTCCAATAAGTCGGCAGGGATGTTTGATATCTTCAGTGATGCTTTGGAGTGTAACTGCAGCATTAGCTTTTGCTAAACTTATAAGTTACTTTAAGATCAGCTTAAAATTCCATTTTTTGGTGGTGTTTTTTCTTCTTGATTTACAGCATAAAAATTAGTTGCAGATTTTCAGGAATTATTGTAATGCTGTTATTATCTGAAATCAGCTGTGATAAGATTTCAGTCATGGGTTTTCATCAAACCAGATTGTGTTTTAAGAAGTACTTAAAGGAGTATGCTGTTTAAGGAAGGTTTAGTTGAGCTATCATGAGAGATTGAGTTTTTATTTGCAATACAAAGGAGCATTAAATCAAATCTCATTTTAGTTGCCTTTTTTAAGATGTGAACAAAACAGACAAAACAAGGCCACTCAGTCGGATCATGAATGGCACTCATGAAGCAGAATACTCGGAGGACTGGAATGTTGCCTTTAAAGTGCCAACATCTTTTTTGAGGGGCAGAAATGACGACTGTGACAGATTTTTTTTGGCAGTGTACATGAAGGGTGGTCGTATTAAGAAATGCCACCCAGAAGGAAAAAGAGGAAAGCTTTAACTCAATTTGTGACCCTCTTTTAAAGTATCCAGTCAAATAAACCTGTCTGACCAGTTGCGAACTTTAGTTCATTTATTTAGTGTCACAAGTAGGTTTACATTAACACAACAATGGGTTACTGTGAAAATCCCCTAGTTGCCATACTCCGGTGCCTGTTTGGGTACACTGAGGGAGAATTTAGCATGGTCAATCCACCTAACCAGCACGTCTTTTGGACTGGGAGGAAACTAGAGCACCCGGAGGAAACCCACGCTGACTCGGGGGGGGGGGGGGGGGGGGGGGAAGAGAGAGAGAGAAAGAGAGAATGTACAGACTCCACACAGGCAGTGACCCAAGTCAGGAATTGAACCAGGGTCTCTGGCGCTTTGAGGCAGCAGTGCTAATCACCGCCACCCTGTTGCCCCACTTAACCTTGTCCACATAATGGTACATGGGCCTAAAGTACTTGGAATTTATTTCTTATTTAGCTTCATACAGAGAAAATTGGACATGAATAAGCTTCAGCACCTTTTGATGTGTGACCCTGATGCCCAATGTCATCAGACATTGCATTATTAGCCCAAATATGTCTGATTAGCTAATGCTTCAGATACATGGGTATTGTCAGTAAATGTTTAAACATTGACTTTTTCTGCCCTTTGTCTCTGTTTTGAGTCTTCAGGATTCAGAAAGGTGCAATTTTAACACAACACCATTGGTGATGTCTCTTGTCAGATAAATATAATTGTATTTCTTCCCCAAACCCAGAGTATAGATTTCGGTAAGGTCAGAACTGCTGAATCCTGACAGATATGGATTGCAGGCTGGTGTACTCAGTGCCACTGAGACTGGAACCTGCAACCAGAAGTATAAAGTGAGGACTCTACCGTTTTATCATCAGATTCTGAATGTGGTAAGGCATATTAAGTTCTGACAAATATAAACTTGCATTTCATTACAGAGTTCAGTCCATATCAAAACCGAGAAAGGAGCACAGTTACACCTTGGTCCACCTGTAGATTATTCGGATGATTTTGAAGCTTATGAAAGTGTGAATATGGAGACAGAGGATATACCATGTAATTGCTCCCAGGTAACTTTAAACAAAACACATGCTAATGCAATGTCTGCCATAATATTTTTAGTAAGAAGTCTCACAACACCAGGTTAAAGTCCAACAGGTTTATTTGGTAGCAAAAGCCACTAGCTTTCAGAGCGCTTGCTGCTCCTTCATCAGGTAAGTGGGAATTCTGTTCACAAACAGGGCATATAAAGACACAAACTCAATTTACAAAATAATGGTTGGAATGCGAATCTTTATAGGTAATCAAGTCTTAAAGGTACAGACAATGTGAGTGGAGAGAGCGTTAAGCACAGGTTAAAGAGATGTGTATTGTCTCCAGACAGGACCGCTAGTGAGATTTTGCAAGTCCAGGCAAGTCGTGGGGGTTACAGATAGTGTGACATGAACCCAAGATCCCAGTTGAGGCTGTCCTCATGTGTGCGGAACTTGGCTATCAGTCTCTGCTCAGCGACTCTGCGCTGTCGTGTGTCGTGAAGACTGCCTTGGAGAACGCTTACCTGAAGATCAGAGGCTGAATGCCCATGACCGCTGAAGTGTTCCCCAACAGCAAGAGAACACTCTTGCCTGGTGATTGTCGAGCGATGTTCATTCATCCGCTGTCGTAGCATCTGCATGGTCTTCCCAATGTAACATGCCTTGGGACATCCTTTCCTGCAGCGTATCAGGTAGACAACGTTGGCTGAGTTGCAAGAGTATGTACCGTGTACCTGGTGGATGGTGTTCTCACGTGAGATGATGGCATCCGTGTCGATGAACCAGCACGTCTTGCAGAGGTTGCTGAGGCAAGGATGTGTGGTGTCGTGGTCACTGTTCTCCTGCGGACAATGGTCTGTTTGAAGTTGTGCGGTTGTTTGAAGGCAAGAAGTGGGGGTGTGGGGATGGCCTTGGCGAGATGTTAATCTTCATCAATGACATGTTGAAGGCTCCGGAGAAGATGTCGTAGCTTCTCCGCTCCGGAGAAGTACTGGACGATGAAGGGTACTCTGTCCGCCGTGTCCCGTGTTTGTCTTCTGAGGAGGTCGGTGCGGTTTTTCACTGTGGCACGTCGGAACTGTCAATCGATGAGTCGAACACCATATCCTGTTCTTATGAGGGCATCTGGAGGTGTCTGTTGCGATCCTCCTCCTCTGAGCAAATCCTGTGTATTCGGAGGGCTTGTCCGTAGGGGATGGCTTCTTTAACGTGTTTAGGGTGGAAGCTGGAGAAGTGGAGCATTGTGAGGTTATCCGTGGGCTTGCAGTACAGTGAAGTGCTGAGGTGACCGTCCTTGATGGAGATGCGTGTGTCCAAGAATGCAACCAATTCCGGAGAGTAGTCCATGGTGAGCCTGATGGTGGGATGGAACTTGTTGATGTCATCATAGAGTTGTTTCAGTGATTGTTCACCATGAGTCCAAAGGAAGAAAATGTCATCGATGTATCTAGTGTATAGCATTGGTTGAAGGTCCTGGACGGTGAAGAGGTCTTGTTCGAACCTGTGCATGAAGATGTTGGCATACTGAGGTATGAATTTGGTCCCCATGGCTGTTCCGTGTGTCTGGATGAAGAACTGGTTGTTGAAGGTGAAGGCATTGTGGTCCAGAATGAAGTGGATGAGTTATAAAATTGCATCTGGAAACTGGCAGTTGTCGGCGTTGAGTACTGAGGCCGTTGCAGCAATGTCATTGTCGTGGGGGATGCTGGTGTAGAGTGCCGAGACATCCATTGTGACGAGGAGTGCTCCTGGTTCAACTGCTCCATGTGTGCTGAGTTTCTGTAGGAAGTCCGTAGTGTCGCGACAAAAGCTGGGGGTTTTTTGTACAATGGGTTTCAGGTTGCCCTCGACATAGCCGGAGAGGTTCTCACACAGGGTCCCATTGTCCGATACGATGGGACGGCCGGGTGTGTTTGCCTTGTGTATCTTCGGGAGGCAGTAGAGATCTCCAACGCGGGGAGTACGTGGGATGAGAGCAAGGAGGGTGCTCTGAAGGTCCGAATCAAAGGTCTTGATCAGTCTGTTGAGTTGACGGGTGTGTTCTTTGGTCGGATCTGCGGGTAACTGTCTGTAGTGTTCCTTGTTGTTCAATTGTCAGTACACTTCTTTGCAGTAATCCGTTCTGTTCGGTATGACAATGTCCCCTCCTTTGTCTGCTGGTTTGATGACAATGTTACGGTTGGTCTTGAGAGTGCGGATGGCGTTGTGTTGTGCTTTGGTGATGTTCGGGGCTGTCTTGTGAGTGCGGCTGATGAATCTAGTGTTGACTCACCGCCTGATGGCTTGGGCATACATGTCAAGTCGAGGGCAGCGGCCTTCCGGAGGAGTCCAATTCGACTCTTTCCTCTTCGGTTGCTGCACCGCGGATCTCTCTGTCGGCTGTTCCAGTTCATTGGCTGTCTCATTGTGTTCGCTGTTGGCCTCTTGGGGTTTGTGGAAGAACTCCTGCAGCCTCATTCGCCTGATGAATTCCTCTGTGTCTGCTGTGAGACTGATGGGGTCTATTTTGGTGGTGGGGCAGAAATTGAGTCCTCGGCTGAGAACTTCGAATTCATCTGGTTGAAGTGTGTAGTCCATGGTGACAATGGACTTCCCTGCAGTGGTACTGTTTTCTACTGTGGTACCGGGGGTGGTTTGGTTGCTGCTGGTGGTGATGCCGAGTTTCTCATGTTTCCTGTTCTTGTTGTGCATGTAGATGGTGTAGTCCCTTTGTCTTGTTTGCTTGGCAGAGTTTCGCAGCTGGTCTGCGTCCTGAGCGCAAGTTGAGAATATGGACTCTATCTTGGTTTCCAGGATGCGGCGTTTGCTGTAGAACTGGTGTATGAGGTGTTTGAGGAGGGTGAGAGAGGTGCGACGGCAAAGTCTCTCAGCATAGTCTGTGTTACAGGTTGACTGAGTGGGTTCGTGATCTGTAGTCCTTTCGGTATCTTGTCTGCTTTCTTGCATCTTTGTAGAAACTTGATCTACGACATCTTCTCCTAATCTTCACGGTGGTCGGTAAGTTGATGGAAAAGGTCCTCGGATAGGATTTACGACCATTTAGAAAGATGCAGCTTAATCCGGGATAGTCAGCATGGATTTGTGAAGGGCAAGTCTTGCCTCACAAATTTGATAGAATTTTTTGAGGAAGTAACTAAGTATGTAGATGAAGGTAGTGTAGTTGATGTCATATACATGGATTTTAGTAAGGCGTTTGATAAAGTCCCCCATGGTCGGCTTATGAAGAAAGTAAGGATGTGTGGGATAGAGGGAAGTTTGGCCGATTGGATAGGTAACTGGCTATCTAACAGAAGACAGAGGGTGGTGGTGGATGGAAAATTTTCGGACTGGAAACCGGTTACCAGCAGAGTGCCACAGGGATCAGTGCTTGGTCCTCTGCTATTTGTAATTTTTATAAATGACTTGGAGGAGGGGGCTGAAGGGTAGATCAGTAAATTTGCTGATGACACCAAGATTGGTGGAGTAGTGGATGAGGTGGAGGGCTGTTGTAGGCTGCAAAGAGATATAGATAGGATGCAGAGCTGGGCTGAAAAATGGCAAATGGAGTTTAACCCTGACAAATGCGAGGTGATTCATTTTGGTAGGACAAATTTAAATGTGGATTACAGGGCCAAAGGTAGGGTTCTGAAGAATGTGGAGGAACAGAGAGATCTTGGGGTTCATATCCATAGATCTCTGAAGGTTGCCACTCAAGTGGATAGAGCCGTGAAGAAGGCCTATAGTGTGTTGGTGTTCATTAACAGGGGGTTTGAGTTTAAGAGCCGTGGGGTTATGCTGCAACTGTACAGGACCTTGGTGAGACCACATTTGGAATATTGTGTGCAGTTCTGGTCACCTCACTATAAGAAGGATGTGGAGACACTGGAAAGAGTGCAAAGGAGATTTACCAGGATGCTGCCTGGTAGGTCTTATGAGGAAAGGTTGAGGGAACTTGGGCTTTTCTCTTTGGAGCGGAGGAGGTTAAGAGGAGACTTGATAGAGGTTTATAAGATGATGAGGGGGATAGATAGAGTGAACGTTCAAAGACTATTTCCTCGGGTGAATGGAGTGGTAACTAGGGGGCATAACTATAGGATTCATGGTGGGAGATATAGGAAGGATGTCCGAGATAGGTTCTTTACGCAGAGAGTGGTTGGGGTGTGGAATGGACTGCCTGCAGTGATAGTGGAGTCAGAAACTTTAGGAACATTTAAGAAGCTATTGGATAGGCACATGGAGTACTTCGGGATGATAGGGAGGAAATAGCTTGATCTGGGTTTCAGACAAAGCTGGGCACAACATCGTGGGCCAAAGGGCCTGTTCTGTGCTGTACTGTTCTATGTTCTAAGCCTTCAACATGTCATTGATGAAGATGAACATCTCGCCAAGGCCATCCCCACACCCCCACTTCTTGCCTTCAAACAACCGCACAACCTCAAACAGACCATTGTCCACAGCAAACTACCCAGCCTTCAGGAGAACAGTGACCACGACACCACACATCCCTGCCTCAGCAACCTCTGCAAGACGTGACAGATCATCGACACGGATGCAATCATCTCACGTGAGAACACCATCCACCAGGTACACAGTACATAGTCTTGCAACTCGGCCAACATTGTTTACCTGATAGACTGCAGGAAAGGATGTCCCGAGGCATGGTACATTGGGGAGACCATACAGATGCTACGACAATGGATGAATGAACACCGCTCGACAATCAGCTGGCAAGAGTGTTCTCTTCCTATTGGGGAAGACTTCAGCGGTCGCGGGCATTCGGCCTCTGATCTTCGGGTAAGCGTTCTCCAAGGCGGCCTTCACGACACACGATAGCGCAGAGTCGCTGAGCAGAGACTGATAGCCAAGTTCCGCACACATGAGGACAGCCTCAACCGGGATCTTGGGTTCATGTCACACTATCTGTAACCCCCACGACTTGCCTGGGCTTGCAAAATCTCACTAGCGATCCTGTCTGGAGACAATACATAGAAATCATAGAAACCCTACAGTGCAGAAGGAGGCCATTCGGCCCATCGAGTCTGCACCGACCACAATCCCACCCAGGCTCTACCCCCACATATTTAACCACTAATCCCTCTAACCTACGCATCCCAGGACTCTTAAGGGGCAATTTTTAACCTGGCCAATCAACCTAACCCGCACATCTTTGGACTGTGGGAGGAAACAGGAGCACCCGGAGGAAACCCACGCAGACACGAGGAGAATGTGCAAACTCTACACCGACAGTGACCCGAGCCGGGAATCGAACCCAGGACCCTGGAGCAGTGAAGCAGCAGTGCTAACCACTGTGCTACCGTGCCGCTCTTTAACCTGTGCTTAATGCTCTCTCCACTCACATTGTCTGTACCTTTAAGACTTGATTACCTGTAAAAACTCGCATTCCAACCATTATTTTGTAAATTGAATTTGTGTCTTTATATGCCCTGTTTGTGAACAGAACTCCCACTTACCTGACGAAGGAGCAGCAAGTGCTCCGAAAGCTAGTGGCTTTTGCTACCAAATAAACCTGTTGGACTTTAACCTGGTGTTGTGAGACTTCTTACTGTGTTTACCCCAATCCAACGCCGGCATCTCCACATCATAATATTTTTAAACAACTTCACTCAGCCAGTGGTGTTTTTTAACTCCTCTACTAGATTGCCTTCCAGAGTGATCACTGGCCCACTGAAAGCTCTCATTGACCCCTCCCTCCCCCCCCGCCCCCCCCTCCCCCCCGTGGGGAGGGAGTTGCAGGTTTCCTTTTCCCTCTGAGCAGTGTTCCCCAATATCACCACTAAATTTCCTGCCTCCAATTTTAAGGTTGCCCCATCCCCGCGCCCCTCTCACAGAGGAAATAGCTTCTCCCAATCGGCACTGTTGAATCTTTCCAACGTCAGGATCAGGCCCAATATGGGGAGGATTTATAGAATAGAATCATAGAATCCCTACAGTGCAGAAGAGGTCATTCAGCCCTTTGATTCTGCACCGATTCTTTGACAGGGTGACTTATCCAAGCCCATTAGTCATGACATAATCTGCAGTTCAGAAACAGGCTGTTAAACCCAGCTGGTCTAAATGGTGTTTATATCCCACATGGACGCCCTCCTGCTTTAATTAGCTCTTTCCATCCTACCCCTTTATCACTCTGTTCAGTTGTCCCTCATGTAAATATCAAGCCTTCTCTTCTACATCAATCCTATAAAGAACAAAGAAAATTACAGCACAGGAACAGGCCCTTCGGCCCTCCAAGCCTGCACCAACCATGCTGCCCAACTTAACTAAAACCGCTACCCTTCTGGGGACCATATCCCTCTATTCCCATCCTATTCATGTATTTGTCAAGACGCCCCTTAAAAGTCACTACCGTATCTGCTTCCACTACCTCCCCCAGCAACAAGTTGCAGGCACCCACTACTCTGTGTAAAAAAACCTGCCTCATATATCTCCTTTAAACCTTGCCCCTCGCACCTTAAACCTGTGCCGCCTAGTAATTGACTCTTCCACCCTGGGGAAAAAGCTTCTGATTATCCACTCTGTCCATGCCTCTCATAATCTTGTAGACTTCTATCAGGTCGCCCCTCAACCTCCGTCGTTCCAGTGAGAACAAACCAAGTTTCTCCAACCTCTCCTCATAGCTAATGCCCTCCATACCAGGCAACATCCTGGTAAATCTTTTCTGTATCCTCTCCAAAGCCTCCACATCCTTCTGGTGTGTGGCGACCAGAATTGAACACTATATTCCAAGTGCAGCCTAACTAAGATTCTATAAAGCTGCAATATGGCTTACCAATTTTTAAACCCAATGCCCCGGCCAATGAAGGCAAGCATGCCGTATGCCTTCTTGACTACCTTCTCCACCTGCATTGCCACTTTCAGTGACCCGTGTACCTGTACAGCCCCAGATCCCTTTGCGTATCAATACTCTTAAGGGTTCTGCCATTTACTGTATATTTCCTATCTGTATTAGACCTTCCAAAATGCATTACCTCACATTTGTCTGGATTAAACTCCATCTGCAAGCTCTCCGCCCAAGTCTCCAACCGATCTATATCCTGCTGTATCCTCTGATTTTCCTCATCGCTATCCGCAAATCCACCAACCTTTGTGTCGTCTGCAAGCTTACTAATCAAACCAGTTACATTTTCCTCCAAATCATTTATTTTTATATATATATATAATTACAAATAGCAAAAGTCCCAGCACTGATCCCTGAGGAACGCCACTTGTCACAGCCCTCCATTCAGAAACGCACCCTTCCACTGCTACCCTCTGTCTTCTTTGACCGAGCCAGTTTTGTATCCACCTTGCCAGCTCACCTCTGATCCCGTGCGACTTCACTGCCATGAGGGACCTTGTCAAATGCCTTACTGAGGTCCATGTAGACAACATCCACTACCCTACCCTCACCAGTCATCTTTGTTACTTCCGCTGAAGCATCTGCTTGAAACATTCTGTGTGGCGGCATGGCAGCCAAGTGGTTAGCACTGCTGCCTCACAGCGCCAAAGACTCAGTTTTGGTTGTGGCCTTGGGTGTTCCCCGTGCCTGTGTGGGTTTCCTCCGGGTGCTCCGGATTTCTCCCACAGTCCAAAGATGTGCAGGTTAGGTGGATTGGCCATGCTAATTGTCCCTTATTGTCCAAAGATGTGCAGGTTAGGTAGATTAGCCATGGTAGATGTGCAGGGTTATGGAGCTAGGGTAGGGGAGTGGGCCTAGCTAGAGTGTTCTTTGAGAGTCAGTGCAGACCTAATGGGCCAAATGGCCGCCTCCTGCACTGTAGGAATTCTATGAATTAAAAAAAAAATTCCACATTCTTGCCACACTTTAAACAAACAGTTAGCCCCTGATTCTGGATACCATACGTGGAAACCATTTTTCCATATGTACCCCCCATGCCGATACTATAGTTAAGAAAGCCCACCAGCACCTCTACTTTCTCAGAAGACGAAGGAAATTTGGCATGTCAACGACAACTCTCCAACTTTTACAGATGCACCATAGAAAGCATTCTTTCTGGTTGTATCACAGCTTGGTATGGCTCCTGCCCAAGAACGCAAGGAAGTACAAAAGGTTTTGAATGTAGCCCAATCCATCACTCAAACCAGCCTCTCATCCATTGACCCTGTCTACACTTCCCGCTGCCTCAGCAAAGCAGCCAGCATAATTAAGGACGCCACGCACCCCGAACATGCTCTCTTCCACCACCTTCCGTTGGGAAAAAGATACAAAAGTCTGAGGTCACATACCAACCTGTCAAACCCAATTCCTACTTAAAAGAAGAGACAAATCCATGAAATTATAACCTTTCATCTTAACGCAAGTGGTAAAATCAGATAATGGAATCTTAACTCGAGGAGGTAATGAATGAAACTACACCCAGGAAGCAAAAATATAATAAAAGTAGTTGGCAAGGAATTCCAAGCTTGTCCAGCTAAAGAGCAGCACTAGAGATGGTGTAAAGAAAAACAGATGTACAAGGAGGCCTGGGTGAACATAACTATCGGGAAAGACTGAATTAGCTGTGGCTCTTTAGAAAAGACAAGATGGAAGTGTGATCTGATAGAGGTCTTAAAAATGATCTAGGGAGTTAATAATGTAAATGTAGAGATGATGTTTCCATTTGTGGAGGTGTCCATAAAGGGCCATAAAATCCAAGATAAATCCAACAAGGAAGTTGGGAGAAACTTCTTCACCCATAGAGCAGTTAGAACGTGGAACCTGCTACCACAAGGAGTAGTTGAAGCAAGCAGCATAGATGCCTACAAAATAATCTAGAGTGTAAGAGGGAACCCCAGAGCTTTTCTTGCACTCATGCACAATGACCATTCGTGGGCTAATTTGTTTCTTAGAAATCATAGAAACCCTACAGTGCAGAAAGAGGCCATGTGGCCCATCGGGTCTGCACCGACCACAATCCCACCCAGGCCCTACCCCCATATCCCCACACATTTACCCACTAATCCCTCTAACCTATGCATCTCAGGACACTAAGGGGCAATTTTAGCATGGCCAATCAACCTAACCCGCACATCTTTGGACTGTGGGAGGAAACCGGAGCACCCGGAGGAAACCCATGCAGACAGTGACCCAAGCTGGGAATCGAACCCAGGTCCCTGGAGCTGTGAAGCAGCAGTGCTAACCACTGTGCTACCATGCCGCCCCTCTTGGGTGAGGACTGTGATTCATGTGTATATGGGTGGTGGAGATACCTTGTGGGGTTTGCTCAGAGATGCTGGCTGGTCTGATCTTGATCTGGGATTGAGAGAGGGTCGCAGTTTTCTTGGTTTAGCAGCTAATCTGCTTTTCTCATTTCTGTTTGTTTCTATTGATTTCCTCAAGTATCTTTTATTTTCTTCAGTTGCCTTCTATTTCCAATTTTAAGACAGTTTTAACAGTTTTGCATTTTTTAATATTTTGCCCCCTGCTAGCCTACACGGACATCTTTGTTTACATTTAGACAGCCAAGCACTTTGTGTATGTACCTCTACATGCTTATATTTCTGATGTTTTAAGATGTTTTATATTTTAAAGAAACAGAAATTGGTTCTGTAAGGCATTTGTTAATTGACATTAATCTGCAATTTGCTTTTAATGGTTCGTGGATAAAACTACCGTGCGTTTCTAATTTTTAAAATATTGAGTAGTAACATTGTATTCAGAATCACCTACCAACATATTATCTAATCCTAAATCTACCCCTTGCTTATAATAGAAGCCTTGGCGTTCTGGGTTTTCTGGCCAATGTACTTGGAGGTCATGAGGAACTTGACTTAAGTATTCTCTTGGCTCTTGATATTTTGATGTAAGCAGATGACAGCAATGCCCAAATATCATCCATTCATGAGATTCCCACCTGCAATCTCAGAAGATCTGAATTATGGTTCAGTTATTTAGTTATTAAAATCCCATGCCTCCTTGGATTTTCCGTGTTTCTGTGATCTACCTTGATTCAGCTTTCTTCATCGGGTTGGGCTATTCTTTCCACAGCCTCTTGTTAAAACTCTATAATTGCTTTCCTGGTTACAAATTCTTCAGTGATGTTCCATATATGTGCTGCAATGGAAAATCCTTTTCGCAAGGGGCCAAAGACCATCTTATCATTTAAGAGAATGTAAACTGGCTGCTTGAGGTGAGGATATTTATCACAGTAACAGCAACTTGAATTTAAATAGGGCCTTCAAAATAAAAGAAAATGTTCCAAGTCGTTTCACAGAAACGGAAGCATAAAGCTGAAGAAGATTGCTGGAAACTGTAATCGAAATGTTGCTCAAAGAGGTGTGTTTTACCAGAGGATGAATGGGGAGAGACTGACTGGTTTAGGGAGGGGATGAAGCACTGAGCCTCCCTAACTGACTGACTGACTGCATGGCTGCCAGTGCTTTCATGAGAAATGCTTCCTTTTGTCCAGATTGTCAGTAATACTTTCTTCCTTTCTCTCAATTTCTTGCAGATTCTTGCTGATGATTCTTCCAGGAACAAAGGAAACTCTTGTTTCTCATCAAAGCCTTCCTTCAAAAAACCTGGAAGGATATCAGATAAAAGCTGTTGTGATGGCAATGACAAAATACTCCTGAACATGCAAGGTGTTAAGGTGTGTGTTGGCAGTTCAAGTTAATCCCCAGTATATAAACTGCATTTGTCAATTAATATTTAATTGTAAAATCAGTCGTAAAAAGTACAGGGAGTGCGGCATTCCCTCAATACTGCACTGCGATATCAGCTTTGATTTTAGCACTCAAGCCCTGGAGTGGGACTTGTGACTCGGAGGCAAGAGTGCTATCAACTGAGCTACATCTAACACTGCAGATGTCTTACGGTCAACATCTTAATAGTTTATTGATCATAATATTCATGAATCCACTGCTTAAAATATCCCCTCTTTATCAGATGTTGAGAAGAAGCCTGCAGCAAACTGCTGGACTCCAGCTTAACAGCGAGAAGAGCACTGACAGTGAAGACTCGGATTCTCTAGAGGATGAAAAAATTGGAGAACAGATTGAAATTCAAGAACCAGCAGGGAGTCTGGAGGATCTGCAGCTGAATAAGCAGTTTTTCCAGAGGAGTTCAGAGGCTAAACAATGCAGTCTACATTCTGGAGATCTGATTGTACTCGATTTTGGGCCCAGTGCAAAAAGTAAGTTTGTAACATTCAGAAATGTTATGCATTTCGACATTAATAGAATTTTGTCTGATGTTTAAAGTTTCATTCCATAACTTTATTGGAATGGAACTTTTAATGTTTGTTTACTGTTTTTTTTCCCCTTTTAAAGCAATGGCAACCTGGTCATATATAAACAATTTCTTAAGTTTTTTTTGTAGTGCAAGGATCTTTTTAAATAGCAAGGCTGCTTGAAGTGTAACTGTTTCTGGACCATTCAGCAAAAAGGATAGCGGGATTGGTTTTGTATTGCTCTAGCTTAAGGCTGGAACTCGTAAACAGCAGATACCGACACATGGACCAATTAGCTGTCATTTGTTCTGTTAAACCTTGATGTTAGTAGTTGCTATACAGTTTCAGATTTTTTAATGCCTAGAATTTAAATGAATAGTATTTATGAATGTTATACTATGCACAAGTACTGAGTGTTAGGTGATCTTCATAAGCTGAAAATTGAGTTGTGGATCAGAGTATTTAGCAAGATATGGAAAATTCATGAAAAGTCGACAACTTTCTATTCCAGAACTCTCTCAAATTAGCAGAAGAGAGAAAGAATCAGATGTAGGCATATAAAGAAATTGTTGCCACGTTTGGAGTGCAGTCCATGTAAAGTTCTGCAACTGGTAAACATCCTGAAAATGTTTATGCTGAAGATTTATGAGAGGCCGGAGAGTAGGAGAGATGAGAAAAATGGCCAGGCTATACCAGAGTTAAGACATGCAATCTGGGGGAATTACATAATCTTTAATATCTGTCAGAAGCCATAGAGTAAACACAGAGTAGGATTTGTTGAGATGGCTTTTGTACACGACATGAATCTATTTTTGCTTTTCCTCTGCCGTTAAGTTGCTGTGGGAACTGAAATGTAATTCTACTAAAACCAGAGTGGAATATTTGAAGGAATAACCAAAACCATGCAAAAATATATGACTATACTTCCAATCTGTGCTCTTGGATTTGATTTGCTACTGTGTTTGAGTTGTCATTTCAAACTTTAGAATTAAAACAAATGGGGCATTTTCTGTGGGTGAAATATGCTATTGTACAAGTAACAAACATTTTGTATTTGCAAATATCTAATAATATCTCATTGGAATTAGTGTATAAATGGTGAGTGATACTTGTGTAATTTAAAAGGATGAAGGGATGAGATAGCACAGAGGAGAAACTAGATGCATGGAGAACTAGGGAGAGGTAAATAGCATTAGAATAAAGAGGTAATCCAGGAAGAGGAGAGATGTACAGGTGTGAAATAAATAGCAGACAATGCAGGGTTGGAGTGCATGTGGTAAATGCACAGAGGGTAACAAAAATAAGGTTGCTGAGCTGCGCACAAGTTGCCACATGGGACATAATATAGTGCCAATAAAGGGCTCGATTAATGGTAGAAATGGGACCTGGCTACAATGTATTCAGGAGAAAAATGAAAAGTAAAAATAGTGGTGGTAGTTCAAAATATTGATCAAAGATTTTGTTAAAGCCCGAGAACAGGATGATGAAGTTAACGATTCAAAGCCAGAATCTAAAGGCAGAGAAAGAAGTATATGTTGCTGGGTGTCTACGTGAAAGAGCAAATTAATAAATAGATTTCCAAAAGAGTGGTGATAATAGGAGGCTTCCATTTTTTAAAAATTATTTTATGGGATGTGGGCGTCACTGGCAAGACACTTGTTGTCCATTCTTCTTTGCTCTGGAACTGAGTAGCTTACTCGGCCATTTCGGAGAGTAGTTAAGAATCAACCACATTTCTGTGGGTTGGAGACGTGTTAGATTCCCTAAAGGACATTAGTGAACTGATGGGTTTTTTTCAGCAATCAATGATAGCTGAGATTAGCTTTCAATTCCAGATTTATTAACTGAATTCAAATTCTACCAGCTGCCGCGGTGGGATTTGGACCTTGTCCCCAGAGCTTGAGTGTGAATCTCTGGATTAACTGTCTTGTGACATTACCACTATGCCATCTGAATGTAAAGTCAAGGACAGGAAGGAATGCTTGGAGATTAGAGTGCTTTCTTGGTTATTATGCTTCCAAACTAATGAAGAAAGCGGCAGTGCTGTATCTATTTCTAAGGAGTGATGTGGAGCATGTTTTGGTGGGGAGCATTTGGAAAACAGTGATCACAATATAACTGAAGGAGCTAATGTCAGTGAGTTGAAAAAGGACCTGGCTCGGCTGGACTGGAAACAAAGATCAGCAGATCCATCAGTAAATGAACAAAGAGAATTTCAAGGAGGAGGTATCACGGGAACACAGAGTAAACCCACTCCTATGAGGGGGAAACGAAGGCCATTCCAAAGCCAGAGCTTACTGAATGAAATAAAAGTTGTCATTAAAATGAAACAGAAACAGGAAGCTTAATATAAATATCAATTTCAACATACAGTGGAGAATAAAATTGAACACAGGTGCAGAGGAGAACAGAAATGGGAAATAAGAGAAGCTAAGAAAGCGTGAAAAGATTAGCTAAGAACAGTAGTAAAAACAAATAGTAAAAGAATATTCATCGGAAGGCTGATTGGACATGGAAAAGGAAATCATCATGTCAAGGCAGCATGGCTGAGGTACTAAACGAGCATTTTGCATCTGACTTCACGAAACAGGAGGATGCTATCAATGCCGACAGCAATTAAGGGCAATTGGATCCAATTAAAAATAGAGGAGATACTTAAAAAGTTGGCAGTACTCAAACTCGAAAGGTTTCCTAGTCTGGATGGGACACATTCTAGGTTGCTGAAGTTAGTGTGGGTGGACATAAGTGGAGGTTGTAAGCACAATCTTGCAATCCTCCTTCAATATACAAATAGTGCCAGAGAACTGAAGCATTGCAAGTGTTATACCCCCGTTCGAAAAAACCAGGGAGATAAACCTAACCACTATAGGCTTGTTAACCAAGCCTATGAAGAAGATAGGCTTCTTCATAGCTCCCTGCTCAGCCAATCCAGGTCCCCCACAGTCCTATACACCTCAATTATATCCCTGAGGGAAACAGAATTCATTCACCACTCTCACAATACCTGGCACGCTCTGTCTCACACAACCCCCCTCCTCCCTCCCCCGGTCTCCAAAGGGCCTGAATATCTCCCTTGTTAATCACTACTGCTCTAGGCATTTGCAGAATATTTTGGGATTCTACCCAATGCAGTACACAAGCCTCCCTCCTTCAGGCCCCCTCACCCTCTTTACCTCAAGTTTCTCCTTCCTCCCTCCCCACCCCACATACCCCATGTACAAAAGAACCCCCCCCCCTTTTCCTTTTTTATCTCCCCCATCACACAAATATTCCCCCGTCCACCACTCTGCACAAAAAAAACCTAACGTGACTAAAAATGGAAAAGCTCCAGTGGACAAGAGCAGTAGTAAAACAAATAGTAAAAGAATATTCATCGGAAGGCTGATTGATAAGCCACAATATTAGGGCAAGGCATCACAAGGGCAACAAGGGTTGGATGTGAGCCGAAGAAAAAGTGGCAAAGCACTTGTCAACTAAGGTCGAAGGGGGTGGAAGGGAGGGGAGAGGTGGGGGAAGGGAGTTGTGGGGGGGGGCACTTGTGGAAACCATAACCTGAGAGAATGTTGATTGTCACTGGGAAGAATATGGGTTAATAAATGAAAGCATTGGCTGCAAATTATCTATGACAAACCTGATTTGAGTTTTTCGATGAAATAATGAGTTGATAAGGATTGTGTTGTTGTGTATATGGATTTTCAAAACACATTTGATAAAGTACTGCATAATGGATGTGTTAGCAGCATCCGATTGCTGGGGGCTGAGGTAACATGAATCCAAAATTAGCTAAAAGACAGCAGTGGTGCGCGATTGTTTTTCAGACTAGAGGGAAGTAAACAGTAGGTCAATATTAGGAGCACTATGTCTGATGTACATTCATGACCTGGATTTAGGCATAGCAGGCAAAATTGCAACTTGTAATTGTAAACTGTGAGGAGGATATAGCAGACTTCATGGGGACAGAGTAATAAAATGAGCAGATACGTAGTGAATGATGGTAGAAATGTCAAATGTTACAATTCGGAAGGAAGAATCACGAGAGGTAATGTAAACTAAATGATAAAATTTTAAATGGAAAACGGGAACAGAGATCCCTGAGGATTCACATACAAATCTTTGGTTAGACAAGTTGATGAGTTTTTAATTAAAGAAAAGCATGAAATCTTGGCCTTTTTTTTTGTTTATTAGTGTCACAAGTAGGCTTACTGCAATTACTATATCCCCTTTATAAATAACGGCATCATGTACCGAAGTAAGGGAGTTATGCTGAACCTTTATAAATCATTGCTTGGGTCTCAGTTGTTTTAGTGTCCAATTCTGGGCACCACACTATAGGAAGGATGTGAATACCTTGAGCACTGAGACAGTTTACTGGAATAATACCAGCGATGAGACTTCAGTTGGGTGGGGATATGGAAGAAACTGGAATTTTTATCTTTTGAGCAGAGAAGGTTTTGGAAAGACGAGTAGTGGTGTTCAAAATTCTGAACAGTTTCAGAAGACGGGAAGAAACTTGTTTCCGGCAGGATGGTTGACGACCAGAGAATGTTGTTTGAAAATAATTGGCGCAAGAAGGAGATGAGAGATTTTTTTAAACAGTGAATTATAATGATCTGGAATGCCCTGCCTGAAAGAGGGGTGGAACTAGGCCCCGTGGTCATTTATAAAAGTGAATGGGGTTTGTATTTATATTTTTACCGTGAATTTATAACATAGTAACAGCCATTCAGCCAAGCCAAGCTGTGCCAGTGTTTAAGCTTCGCACAAGCCCCCTCCCACTCCTGTTCATTTACTGAAAGTTGGCAGAGGTTAAGTTTCTGCCTCTGTTTTAGTCTGTGAACAATATATGTCAAACCAAATCGATGGATTTCAACTAAACCTGCTACTTGATGTGGCCCAAGGAACAGCTGATTAGCTGTTTATGAAGATGCGGTCCCTGATCCTGTATTTTTTATTATGATCCATTAACATTGGGAGACATGGCAAATTAACGTTTTCTTTGAGAATGTCATGTTATTCTCGGGTTGGTGATTGTTTTGGAACATTGTGGGTTGTTTCAGCTGCTGTGATGGAATTTGTAGCAGCTGTCAAAATTTGAGCACAGTTTTCAGAGCAGGTTGTTTGATATGGGTGGCCTGAAGTCTCCTCACCTGGATAGAAGCTCTTGGTAAAAAGATTATTTTTTTAAGCTTCGTTGTTACAGAACATCAACCAGGCAGAGAAAAGGCAAAACAAAGATCAGTGTAATTGTAATAGCAGTGGAGGTATGCACTCTACTCAATGCCCTCTTCACCTGTCAGCTTTTGTTTTAATGGTCTTATTGTGCTCCTTTTAGTTGCTTGAACCCCAAATCCCTCTAGCCTTCCATATCATGAAGTTATTCCCTGTCAAAATAGAATTATTACTTTATTTCTTCAACTGAAATGCACTATCTCATCTTTAATCTTCAATTCATGTTTTTTGCCTGTTCGAACACCTGATTTGTTTCCTTTGGTCCTGTGAATTATTTATCATGTCTCCTATTTTGGTAACATCTATCAACTTGCAGAGCGATTCCTGTAGCCTTTACCCATGTCCTTGACATGCACAATGAATAAAGGGGGTTGCATTCTGTGGGACACCACTACCCACTTCCTGAAAAACTGACTCTAACCCAACTCTTTCCTGCATTATAACTATCACTCTAAACTTTAATATCAAATTATCTTTAAATTCATAATAAGTCTATTAGAATTGAATGAAAAGCGCTAACTAAAAGCTGAATAGTTTTGTGTACTTGCACTTCATTATTTCAAGAGCTTTTTATACATTGTGATGCATTGAATCAATACCGGTGATTTCCAAGGTTAACTATTTTATACAAGTAGGTATACTAAGTTGTCAATGTAAAATATAATCATATTTCTTACTAATCAATGAATAACTTCACCACAGTGTGGGACATGAACTCATGTAGGCTTGGGAGCAGTTTAGAATTCAGCAAAGGAGGACCAAGGGATTGATTAAGAAGGGGGAAATAGAGTACGAGAGTAAGCTTGTGGGGAACATAAAAACTGATTGTAAATGTTTCTATAGGTATGTGAAGAGAAAAAGATTGGTGAAAACAAATGTAGGTCCCTTACAGTCAGTAACAGAGGAATTCATAATAGGGAACAAAAAATGGCTGACCAACTAAATACATACATTGGATCTGCCTTCACAAAGGAGGACACAAATAACGTACCAGAAATGTTGGGGAACATGGTTTAGTGAGAGAGAGGAACTGAAGGAAATCAGTATTAGTACAGAAATGGTATTGGGGAATTTGATTGGGTTGAAGGCCAATAATCCCCATCCCATTCCAAAGTAGTTAAGGAAGTGACCCTAGAAATAGTGGATGCATTGGTGATCATCTTCTCAAGATTCTGTAGACTCTGAAACAGTTCCTACGGAGGGGAGGGCAAATGTAACCCCACTATTTAAAAAGTGAGGTAGAGAGAAAACAAGGAATTATAGACCAATCAGCCTGATATTGATAGTGGGGAAAATTCTAGAATCCATTATCAAAGATTTTATAGCAGAGCACTTAGTAAACGATGGTAGAATTGGACAGAGTCAGTATGGGTTTATGAAAGTGAAATCATGCTTGACAAATCTACTGGAATACTTTGAGAATGTAATTAGTAAACTTGATGAGGGGCAGCCAGTGGATGTGGTTTATTTGGACTTTCAGAAGGATTTTGACAAAGTCCCGCATAAGAAATTAGAGTATAATATTAAAGCACATGGGATTGGGGGTAGTGTCTTGTGATGGATAGAAAACTGGTTGGCAGACAGGAAACAGTGGGAATAAACAGGTCATTTTCCGAATGGCAGGCAGTGACTAGTGGCGTACCACAGGGATTGGTGCTAGGACCCCGGCTATACACAATACGTATTAACGATTTAGATGAGGGATCTAAATTTAATATCTCCAAATTTGCTGGTGTCACAAAGCTGGATGGAAGGATGAGCTGTGAGGAGGATGCAGAGATGATTCAGTATGATTTGGACAAGTTGAGTGAGTGGGCAAATGCATGGCAGATGCAGTATAATGTGGATAAATGTGAGGTTATCCACTTTGGTAGCAAAAGACATTGTTGTCTGAATGGTTATAAATTGAGACAGGGGAATGAGCAATGAGATTTAGGTGTCCTCCTACAGCGGTCATTGGAGGTAAACATGTAGGTGCAACAGGCGGTAAAGAAGGCAAATGGTATGTTAACCTTCATAGCGAGAGGATTTGAGTACAGGAACAGGGAAGTCTTGTTGCAGTTATGCAGGGCCTTGGTGAGACCACACCTGCAATATTGTGAGAGTTTTGGTTTCCTTAACTGAGAAAGCATTTTCTTGCTTTCAAGGGAGTGCAGCGAAGGTTTACCATACTGATTCCTGGGATGGCGGGACTGACATATGAGGATAAATTGAGTCAGTTAGGGTTATATTTGCTGGAATTTAGAAGAATGAGAGGGGATCTCAGAAACCTATAAAATACTAATAAGACTAGACGGGGTAAATGCAGGAAGGCTGTTCCCGTTGATGGGGGTGTCCAGAACCAGGGGTCTTAGTCTAAGGATACAGGGTAAACCTTTTTAGGACTGAGATGAGGAGAAATTTCTTCAGCCAGAGAGTGGTAAGCCTGTTGAATTTGCTACCACAGGAAGTAGTTGAGGCCAAAGTATTGTATATTTTCAAGTAGGTAGATATTTCTTTTGGGGTGAAGGGGATCAAAGGATATGGGGGGGAAGGCGGGATCAGGCTACTGAGTTGGATGATTGGCCATGAAAATGAATGGTGGAGTCGGATAGAAGGGCCTATTTTTTATGTTTCTATGTTGATCAGAAAGGCTTTTGCCTAAATTCCTGGTCTGAGGACTTTGAACATCTATCAGTGCTTCTGTCCAGTTGATACATAATGGACGGTTATTTGGGATTTGTTGAGAGGACTGCTGTTTATGATATAAATACATAGTATAACTGATGCATAATAAAAACTCGCATGGTAGCACAATAGGGAATGACTAATGGAGTGAGCCTAATTGGGCAGCTGTTCAAAAGAGCCAGCACAGACATGTATTGTCTCCTTTTGTGCTGGATGGTTTTATTTTAGCATGCTTGTGCCCTTCCATCAGTATGTATGTTAACAAGACGGTGTAGATTTGGATTTAAAACCAATGATTATTTGATGCATAATTTGCAGGCAAAAGAAAAGAACGAATTCTAGCAGCGACAAGAAAAGATGACGCAGGGTCCTTCATTCCTGTGAAGCCCACTTTGGTGAAAAGTAAATCTTTTGATCGATTCGTGCCACCTCCTAACCAAGATAGAACAGACCTGATTTCAAGTAAGGTTTTATTCTGATGGTGAAGATTTGTTTTCTCTTTAGAATTGACATTACATTGTATTGTAATATATTAAATTAGAATTGAAATCCAGGTTTTGCATTAATTTTTCTTTCCTCAATGTAAATTTCCTTGCTATAAACTCTAACTACACTTTTATTGCCTTTGGGTGTATCACCTTAATTTGTGTAACCAGCAATATTGACAAATTCTGTTCATTTATTTAGTCCAAGAATGTCGTAAAGAGAGGGTACTTTCTGCTGCAAGAAGGAATATGTGCCAGGTGAAGGATCCAGAGCTATCTGCTTCTAGTGTCTTTCAAGCCATGCAGAAAGAAAATGAAGATGTGCTGAACAGCGGAGAAAAGCAGAGAATGATAAAAACGCCCCTCTGTTGGCAAGCGGTATGCTGTAACAAGAGAAAACGGAATTGTGAGGGGTTTTGAATCACGTGTGGATTACAGAAAGGGTTGATTGTCTAACTTCTGCAAGGCTGTCAAGAAACATAGACATAGGATCCTACAGTGCAGAAGGGAGCCATTTGGCCCATCAAGTCTGCACTGACCACAATCCCACCCAGCCCCTAGCGCTATAACCCTAGTGTAACCCAGCTAGTCCCCCTGACACTAAGGGGCAATTTAGCATGGCCAATCCACCTAACCGCACATCTTTGGACTGTGGGAGGAAACCGGAGGAAATCCACACAGACATGGGAATGTGCAAACTCCCGACAGTGACCCAAGCCAGTAATCGAACCCGGATCCCTGGCGCTGTGAGGCAGCAGTGCTTGCCACCGTGCCGCCCCTAAAAATAACACAAAAAACAGTTATTTAAATCTTAGTTCACAAGAGCTACAAAGGTCATGGATATTGGAATTTAAAGTTACTGTGAAGACGTTCGTCAGAATGGGGATTGAAGTTCTGAACCTGATCAGCCATCCTTCAGAGGAAGGAAGTAATCCTAACTTGGGGCAATTGGTTGTGTGGTTTCCAGGTTTCCTATTAATTATATATCCAGGCGTGATTATAGACCTTGTACGTGTATCCCACAACATGCTAAAGTATTTGAGTGTGAATGCCCAATACGCTAAAAGATAAATGTTATTCTGTGTGAGTGCAGTAGCTGTTCCTATTCCGAGGCTTGGGTTAAGCATTTTATAGGCCGGTGTATGTTGCAATAAGTCTTGAAAGCGATCAATTTAGTTTCCTGGAAAAGAATTCTATTCTTCAAAAGTTATTGAAAGCAGGATTTTGTATAATTTAAACAACAATATTTGATCAAGTGTTTGTTCTCATTTAGAAACTAATGTCTTGGCTATTTCATTATTTAGCTTTCACCTTCTGAGCCGCCAGTAAATGGCACGCTGCAATGTTCCTCTGTATCAGTCAAGCATAATATGATCGATAAAGCTATTGAACGAATCAGCTATTTGGAACCAAGGTAATCTCAAGTTCATGATGTTTATGTAATGATGTTTTTTGTTATTTTTTGAGATATTGGAAACCTAGATCTGTGTGCGTTTGTGCTGCTGGTATTCCAGCCATACCGTTGTCATTTTTATAATCAAGTTTTCCATTAGGAATTCCTGTATTCACATTTATATATGAACACATTATTCTGTACCATCTGGGCACTGGCTTCACACAAACCCCTCCATTCTTTCTTGAAATTTTTATTTCATCAACTTTTTCCTCAGTAAAGTGCCTGATGTTCAAAACATTAGTTTAAGCATGCATTCATTAAAAGCCTTAGGTTTGCCCCTGAAGATGAGCATTTTCCGTGATGCATCAGGGCTAGTTGGTCAGCTGTGCTGAGATTATTCTTCAATTCCATCAGTTAAAGTGTTTTCTTCAAAATTACTTGAAGATTAATTAAAAGGCACAGTTTCCTATCGGGAGAAAGGAGAAGGGGCTTGCAGGGACAAATGCAGAACATTGCAGACACTTGTTTAAAAGATAAACAGAGAGACCTGGAGGAAGCACAGCATTTGAAACTGACAAATGTTCAGTACTACAAGTAAGAAGGCAACCAGAAAAGACACTCTGGCTACCAGAGCAGGTCAAAGGCTAGGAATCCTGCGGTGAGTAATCCGCCCCCTGACTGCTGAGCACTATCCAGGTCAGGTCAAAGCAGTCCAATTGATTGCTACTTTTTCCACAAATGTTCAGTCTCTCCACTACCGAACAGTGGCAGCCGTGTGTACCATCTACAAGATGCACTGCAGGAACTCACCAAGGTTCCTTAGACAGCACCTTGCGCAACCATGCCCACTACCATTTAGAAGTACAAGGGCAGCAGATACATGGAAACGCCACCACCTGGAGGTTCCCCTCTAAATCACTCACCATCCTGACTTGGAAATATGTCGCCGTACCTTCACTGTCACTGAGTCAAAATTCTCGAATTCCCTCCTGAACAGCATTGTGGGTGTACCCACACCTCAGGGACTGCAGCGGCGCAAGAAGGCAGCTCACCACCACCTTCTGAAGGGCAGCTCGGGTGGACAGTAAATTCTGGCCAGCCAGTGACACCCACATCCCGTAAATGAATTTTTAAAAAAGGATGTGAAGAGGATTACCTGTTATGCATTTTTGCACCTTCCCTGCCTCACGCACATTTGGAGATGGTTTTGAAAAATGGCTGAGGGAGGAAAAGACCTTGCGTGTTGCTGGTACTGCCACCCTACAATACAAGTTGGCTGCATATTATCTTGTAGTAACTTTACAATAAGATATGCTCCGAGTTGTGAATTGCCGCAAATTGCTGGATGGTTCACGAAAAATGAGATGTCACTGCCCCAGAGTTTCAATGAATTGCTTGAGTTGCACCATAACTTTAGCAAGTTAAGCCTGATATTTCACAATATAAGGATTTATAGGATCATAAGAAAAAAAAGCTTGAGTCGGCCATTCAGCCCATTGAGCAGGCTCCACCATTAAATAAGACCATGGTTGATTTGACTGTACCTCCATTCCCTTCTTGTCCCAGTAAATGCATTAGAAACAGTTCAGGGAAAATCTTCTAGACTGATATCAGGAATGCGCTGGGTTGCTTATGATGAAAGGTTGGGCAGGCTAGGCTTGTATCCACTAGAGTTTGGAAGAGTAAGAGACAACATAGTTGAAACATATAAAATCCTGAGGGGTCTTGATGGGCTGGATGTGGAGAGAATGTTCCTTCTTGTGGGAGAATCTCGAACTAAGGATCATTTAAAAAAATAAGTGGTCATTCGTTTAAGACAGATGAGGAGAATTTTTTCTGAGGGTTGAGAGTCTCTGGAAGTCTCTTCCTTAAAAAGCAGTGGAAACAGAATCATTGAATATATTTCAGGAGCTGAGTAACTTCAGGATTTGACCTGCTATGGTAACCACAGTATTTATATGGCTGATCTGTTCAATTCCTGATCAGTGTTTACCCCAGGATGTTGATATTGTGGGATTCAACACTGGTAGTGGCATTAAATGTCACGGAAATGGTTAGATTCTGTGCTGTTGCTGCTTGTTTGGCGTGAATATTATCTGCCATTTTATCAGCCTAAGCCTGAATATTATCCAGGTCTTGCTACATCTGGAAACAGGCAGCTTCGGTATCTGTGGAGTCACAATGGTGCTGAACATTGTGCAATCATCAAGAAGGAAGATCATTGATGAAAGAGCTGAAGGTGGTTGAGCCTAGATGTTGCCCTGAGGAACTCCTGCAGCCAGGTCCTGGGACTGAGATGATTGACCTTCTTTGTGTTAGGTATGACTCCACAACCAGTGGAGAGGTTTCTTCCTGATTTCCATTGACTCCAGTTTAGCTAGAGCTCCTTGATGCTACACTTGGTCAAATGCAGCCTTGATATCAAGGGCAGTCATTCTCACCTCACCTCTGGAGTTTAGCTCTTTTGTCCATGTCTGGGTCAAGGATGTAATAAGGTCAGGAGCCAAGTAGTCCTGGTGGAACCCAAACTTTGTATCAGTGAGCAGGTTATTGCTGAGTATGAGCCTCCTGATAGCACTGTTGATGACCCCCTTCCATCACTCTGCTGAAGATTGAGAGTAGACTAATGGGGCAGTAATTGGCCGGATTGGATTTCTCCTACTTTTTGGACAATTTTCCACAATGCTGGGTAGATGCCAGTGATGTAGCTGTGCTGGAACAGCTTGGCTAGGGGTGCTGTAAGTTCTGGAGCACAAGTCTTTTGTACTATTACTGGGATATTGTCAGCCCAGGAACCAATATCGTGAACCTTCGCTGTACTGTGCTATACAAGTATATCCGACCTTGGATATGAAGACTAAAATTGTGCACAATATTCCAGATGTGATTTTAACAAAGCCCCTAAACAACTGTAGCAGGACTTTCTTATTTATATACTCTTCAATCTCTTGCAGTGAAGGCCAGCATGCCACTTGCCTTCCTAATTGCTCGTTGTAACTGCATGCTAATTTTGCGTTCCTTGTATGAGTACATTCTAATCTCTCTGAACATCAACATTCAGAAGTTTCAAATAATTGGGACAGTGGAAGTATTTCAACGTGCCATCGGTAGGTCGATGGGGAAAGCAGCTTGTTTAAGCACTTGTTGCCACTATAAATGTCATATATTTTGAGATTGAAAAAATAAATAATATTTTTTGGCCACAGGGGTGTTATAACCATACCAGATGTTACTGCTGAGCAAGCTAGATTAATGAGGGGGAAGAGCTGTGGAGTCAAAAACATAAAACTCCAGTACCAATTTCAGGAATTTAAAAAGATTTATTAAAAAAAAACTTATGCACATAAGATTAAAGTTGCACAGTTAAAACAGTCTTACAGAAAACCCAAAAAAACCCACTTGGTCAAAAATACACACACTACCTTCTTGGTAAATTGTAGATTTTAACTATAAAAATTCAATAATATTGCCCAAAGCAAAGAATTGATGTCACTTTGGTTCCTCAGATGTGGAAATCCAAAAAGAAGGTTCAGGAACAAGCTGCTTTCTGAAGACTTTTCTGGTTTAAAGCGGGATGACTGCTTCAGATTCAAAATTTTCACACCTTTGCAGCACACAGATCTGGTGTTCAGGACACTTCCCCTGGGTCACACAAGTCAGTTAAGCATAATTCCGTAAATATCTTTTCCCTCGTTTATCTCAAGTTCTGTTGTCCTCAAACGTTTCTTTGAACTCAAGTTTTCCAAATATGCAAATCTTGTCATAGAAATCATAGATCTTGTGTGTTTTCTATTGCCTCTACTTTCGATCAATAAAAGTTAATATACCTTCTCCTGTTTACCTATCAAACCTTTGAGTTGTAAAAGTTCTTGTCACTTCAGAACTTCCCTTGGTGAAAAACCAAGTCCCCACTTATCTTATGATGGATATTTTAGATCCAGCCTATTTACTTGTAATTCAAGCACACCCATACCCTTCATTATAAATGCACAAACCTAATATCTTTACCCTTTTATCTCTCAAAACAAACTGCCTCTATTATCGTCTCTCAGTTTAATTAATCATGGACATACGTACGCACACAGACAGCTTTTTTTTCACAACACTACCATAAACCCAAAAATATATTTTTTAAAAATCCATAATCGCACCTCCCTCAAAGCAAAAAAAAAGGAAACATCATATTTTTAGATTTTTTTCATTTTCTTGCCTCCCTTATTACTTTCTATACTTATCAAGGCACAATACTATTGCATTATGGTGCACATGCATCAAACATGAAAATATACACAAGTTTCTTTTAAGAATAATGTTCATTCCATTTGATTTTCAATCTCCCTTTTCCATTTAATCACTTGAAAACGCAATCTGCAATTAAATTCTCCCATTCAGCCACATGTATCATTTTCAGATTGAACAGTTGCAATAGTAATCTCCACCGGGAAAGTCTGGCTTTGTTATGCCAAAATTTCTCTAGGAAGTTCAAAGGATTGTGGTTAGTATTGTTGCAAAGTTGGGTAGAGTAATTGTAGATAGGAGCTTGTTAAATTGTAAAATGCTGGGGAGAAGGCACTGCATGGTCCCTTTAAAAGGTGGAGCTTTTTCTGTGCTTTGTAAAAAAAATGCAAGTACATATAGAACCCCAAACTGAAAAATTTGCATTGAATTGCCAAGCAGCAGTGTTACCAAGGCAACAGGCTTCTGAATTTTTTGAATTCAGACAATCAATTTGAATTAGGCAGTTAGATACCAAGAACCTATCAAATTTAAATCTAATGGTTTTGACAACCTAGGACCAATTCTATTGTGGGAAATATTGATATTTCATCCGAGGAATAAAAGGAGGAGGGCAGTGGGACAAAAGGAGAGAGCAACTGTCACCTGCCACAGCTCACAGCTTTTAGCTCTAAGCATAATTTAGAAAGCAAAGGTACCAAAGAAGGAAGACAGCACAGTGGTCAGCACTGCTGCCTCACAGCGCCAGGGATCCAGGTTCAATTCCGGCCTCGGGTCACTGTCTGTGTCTAGTTTGCACATTCTCCCCGTGTCTGTGTGGGTTTCCTCCGGGTGCTCCGGTTTCCTCCCACAGTCCAAAGATGGGTGGGTTAGGTTGATTGGCCAGGCTAAATTGACCCTAGTGTCAGGGGAACTAGGAGGGTAAATGAGGGTTACAGGAATAGGGCCGGGTGGGATTGTTGTCGTTACAGACCTGATTGGCTGAATGGCCTCCTTCAGAACTGTAGGGATTCTATGAAAGAAAGAATTCCAGACGGAAGAATGAACAGAGAAGGTCCAGAATATTCCGGAAGACACAAAACCTGATTGCAAATTGGAGAGTAACTAAATTTTGTTTTTTGTTAATGGGTAAGAATTGTATTTATTGGAACAGATACGATTAAAATCCTGTTTTATTCGGTTTGTTAAAAGTTTAGTTAAGTTGTTCACTCTTGGGTAAATAAATTGTTATGTGTTAGAGAGAGTGTCAGGGATTTATTTTTATTTAACCATTAGAAGTGACTGAAGTGCAGGTCACACCACTTCACACATACTTTTTCCAGATTATAAGGCGAGGTACTCCTCTTTGGGTGTTTTGGTGTTAGTTCTCAAAGGGGGATCAACCTCCGCTTTATAACAGTATACATAACTGTTTCTGAAGAGTTATTTGCAACATACACTTTAAAATGCTACAGAACCAAACTTGGAAGTTTCTCATTTTTTCTGATATACATTCAATTTCCATGAGAAATGCCTAGTTTGTCTTTCTGTAGCAACACAGCACCAACACCTAATCACTGTCATCAATAGCCATTTTAAGCTGTTTTATAACATCAGGTGCTGCTGTAACAGGGATAGTAGTCCATACAGCTTTTAAGCTGTTAAACTCTGTCTGACACTCCTGTGTTCATTCAAATCTTCTGTTTTTTTAAGAATCCAGTCAGGGAGCAATGAGCCTGCTGACATTTGGCATGAATTTCTGATAAAAATCCACTTGCCTTGAAATGGCAAAACTTCGCAATTTGTTGTAGGCACTGGGAACTCTACAATAGCTTTTGGTTTTGCATCTCATGGGGCCACTTGATCATGTTCAACAGTGTGACCTAATATGCGGCCTTTATTTTTGCAAGTTTGCTTTTAGCTAAGTTTACTAACCAACTTGGATCCCTGTAGTCAGTTAGAGAGTACCTTTAAATATTGTAGATGTTCCTCCCATGTTTGACTGAATAACACTAAGCCATCAATATGCTTAGCACAATTGCTCCGTCCTTCAGTCACTTGTGGTCTCTGAAATGTTGCTGGTGTATGTTTCATACCAAAGGGCATTGCTTTGCATTGATATATTCCATCTGGAGTCACAAAAGCTGATATCACTCTTGCCCTTTCCGATAAGGGTAATTGCCAGTATCCTTGCAGTAAGTCAATTTTTGTGATGAATACCAACTGTCAAACTCTCTTGATACAATCAATCCTTCAGCTATGGAATAGGATATGAATCTGCCTTTGTTACTGTGTTTACCTTGCAGCAATCAATACGCAGTCTTTGTGATCCATCCAGTTTTGGCACTATTACAATGAGCGAACTCCAATTACTGTGACTGGGCTCCACAATGTCATTTTGAAGCATAAATTCAATTTCTTCTGCACTCGAGCCAATTATACTGGATTGAATCAATATGGGTGTTTCCTTATTGAAACTGAACCCCCCCCCACATCAACATCATGCAAAGCCAAATTTGTCTCCCTTGGCCTAATTCCACAAATTACCTTGTATAACTGCAACAGCTCTTGCAAATCACACTGACAGTTTTCTGGAAGATAACTGAATATCACATTTAGATTGTTAAGTACTTCCCCATTTTCCAATTTAATCAGAGGGAGGTCAACTTCAGAATCTTAAAATTCTGTTTCTTCCTTCTTACCTACAACTACTAGCACCTCCTTCTGTTTATCCTCTCTGTCAAAGTACCTTTAGAGCATGTTTATATGCAGCCCCTATCTGGGGTAGTCAATACTTGGTGCACTACTGCCCACTTTTCATCTGCTGGAACATGAGGTGGTCTCCATTTCCTCATTAACACATTGGCTTCGAGGTGATAACACACTGGAATTATTCAGCCTCAGAATAAGCTGTCTGATATAATTGTTTTAATGCTAGATACTTTTGCCATTACTCCACTAACTTTAATGAACTAAACACATCAGCCGCATTCTGTGTAGCTTCCTCTTGAGTAACTTCAACAATAGATCCAACCAATTGTGGTTCGGTATCTTACCCATGTCTTATACATTTTCCCCTTCCTGTTTACATTTGTGTGCCTGTGACCTTATTACCACACAGCCTGGAAACAAACCAGAATGTTCTTTCTGTAAAACCTCTGTTGATGTATCTCAACAGGTTCCCCTACCACTGGAGGTATTGGGGTTCTTGAGAAACATTAAGGTAGACAAGTCCCTAGGGCCTGATGGGATATACCCCAGAATACTGAGAGAGGCAAGAGAGAAAATTGCTGGGACCTTGAGAGAAATCTTTGTATCCTCACTGGCTACAGGGGAGGTCCCAGAGGATTGGAGAATAGCCAATGTTGTTCCTTTGTTTAAGAAGGGTAGCAAGAATAATCCAGGTAATTACAGGCTGGTGAGCCTTACTTCAGTGGTAGGGAAATTATTGGAGAGGATTCTTCGAGACAGGATTTATTCCCACTTGGAAATAAGTGGACGTATTAGTGAGAGGCAACATGGTTTTGTGAAGGGGAGATCGTGTCTCAGGAACTTGATCGGGTTTTTTGAGGAAGTGACGAAGAAGATTGATGAGGGTAAGGCAGTGGATGTTGTCTACATGGACTTCAGTAAGGCCTTTGACAAGGTCCCTCATGGCAGACTGGAGCAGAAGGTGAAGTCACATGGGATCAGAGGTGAGCTGGCAAGGTGGATACAAAACTGGCTCGGTCAAAGACAGTAAGAAGTCTCACAACACCAGGTTAAAGTCCAACAGGTTTATTTGGTAGCAAATACCATAAGCTTTCGGAGCACTGCTCCTTCGTCAGATGGAGTGGAAATCTGCTCTCAAACAGTGCAAACAGACAGAATCAAGTTGCAGAATACTGATTAGAATGCGAATCCTACAGCCAGCCAGGTCTTAAATGTACAGACAATGTGGGTGGAGGGAACATTAAACACAGGTTAAAGAGATGTGTATTGTCTTCAGACAGAACAGAATCGGTCAAAGAAGCAGTGGGAGGGTGCGTTTCTGAATGGAGGACTGTGACAAGTGGCGTTCCTCAGGGATCAGTGCTGGGACCTTTGCTGTTTGTAATATATATAAATGATTTGGAGGAAAATGTACCCGGATTGATTAGCAAGTTTGCGGACCACACAAAGGTTGGTGGATTTGCGGATAGCGCTGAGGACCATCAGAGGATACAGCAGGATATAGATCAGTTGGAGACTTGGACGGAGAGATGGCAGATGGAGTTTAATCCGGACAAATGTGAGGTAATGCATTTTGGAACACCTAATACAGATAGGAAATATACAGTAAATGGCAGAACCCTTAGGAGTATTGATAGGCAAAGGGATCTGGGTGTACAGGTACACAGGTCACTGAAAGTGGCAATGCAGGTGGAGAAGGTAGTCAAGAAGGCATACGGCATGCTTGCCTTCATCGGCCAGGGTATTGAGTTTAAAAATTGGCAAGTCATGTTGACGCTTTATAGAACCTTAGTGAGGCTGCACTTGGAATATAGTGTTCAATTCTGGTCGCCACACTACCAGAAGGATGTGGAGGCTTTGGAGAGGGTACGGAAAAGATTTACCAGGATGTTGCCTGGTATGGAGGGCATTAGCTATGAGGAGAGGTTGCAGAAACTTGGTTTGTATGTTCTCACTGGAGCGACGGAGGTTGAGGGGAGACCTGATAGAAGTCTACAAGATTATGAGAGGCATGGACAGAGTGGATAATCAGAAGCTTTTTCCCAGGGTGGAAGAGTCAATTACTAGGGGGCATAGGTTTAAGGTGCGAGGGGCAAGTTTTAAAAGAGATGTACGAGGCAGATTTTTTACACAGAGAGTAGTGGGTGCCTGGAACCCGTTGCCGGGGGAGGCAGTGGAAGCGGATACGGTAGTGAGTTTTAAGGGGCGTCTTGACAAGTACATGAATGAGATGGGAATAGAGGGATATGGTCCCCGGAAGCGTAGAGGGTTTTAGTTAAGTCGGGCAGCATGGTCGGTGCAGGCTTGGAGGGCCAAAGGGCCTGTTCCTGTGCTGTAATTTTCTTTGTACAGTTAGCCAGTTTCTGAGATCCAGCCGTATCATTTTGTGGAATGAATTGAACTCCTGCAAAGGGCAATTTCTCTACCACAATTACCTCCTAATTTCAAATTTCTTTAAGAATTTATTTTATATATTTGTTTTTTTGTCCCCTCTCTTCACCCCGTTCTTGCTGTACTCCTCTCACTTTTCCACAATATTAAGTTTTTTTTTGTGACAGTCATAAGCTTTCTTTTTCTGCTTTATCTTAGCCCATATACTTATGGATAACCAGGGGGCTCTGGATTTGGCAGTACCACCCTTTTTCTTTGTGGGGACATGTCTATACTGTGCCTGTACCATTTTGCCTTTGAATGCCTGTCATTGATTTGACGGTCTTTCTTTCTAATAGCTATATCCTGTCCACACTTGCAAGCTCAACTCTCAGCTTTGTAAAATTTGCTCTCCTCCAGTTTAGAACTTTTACTCCTGTTCTATCTTTGTCCTTTTCCATAATGATGCTAAATTTAGCCATATTCAAGTTCACTATCTCCAAAATGTCCCCTACTACTACTTCATCCACTTGCCCAGCTTAATATCCTAAGACTGAATCGAGAATTGTGGCTTGTTACATGCTGGCTAAAAAAGTTCTCAATGCAAGTTCATGAATTTTGCACCCCTCTATGCCCTTCACACTGTTCATATCCCAATTGATATTAAAGTGCTTGAAGTCCCCAGTGATTGCTGCCCTATTGTTTTTGTACTTGGAAACGTGTCTACATATTTGCTCTTCTTAACTCCCTTCCACTCTTTGGGGGCCTACAGTACTGGCCTAGCAGTGTGGCTGCCCTTTTTACTTCTGGGCTCATTCCACATGGCCTCATTTGATGCTTCATTAAGAATATCATTCTTCCTCACACTTGTAGCACTATCCCATAACATTAAAGATTGACTGGCACCTGTATTTCTTACAATTTTGAGGGTTTTTCCTGCTTTTCCTGAATAAAGATATACTCTCCCTTCATATGTAAAATCTTTAAACACCTCTGTAACTTGCCCTTCAGAATTTCCTTGGGTAGATTGCAAATATATCCCACCTCTTGTGGCTAATACTGACACTTTCTTTTTTACCTATACAAAAGCTACTGATTTGTCGTTTACTTCGAGCAATTTGATCTCGTATGTCCAGTCTTGTTACAGAAATAACAGACCACCTTTCTCCCTTCCCTTCTGCCGTCTACAGTTTCACCTTTAGTAGACTGGCATCCTTCAGCTTCCCCTTGTTACCAGCACTTTTGCCATCACTACATTTTGTGTATCACAAATTTCCTTGCTAACTCTCATATCATTCTTTTTCCACGTTCAGCTGTGTGAAATATCATCAGTATCGACTAAAATAAGATCTTCCCTGATCTTTTTGCTTTGTCTTTCGTCTAAATATCTTTTGACGGTTACTGGAATACTATTTCTAAATTCTTCCATTTTCTCTAATTTTCAAAAATCCTGTCTAACTTCAGTTCCATTTATTTTTCAATTTCAAACTTCTGCACTTCTCCATCTCATTCTATGTCAAGCTGCTTTATTTGCATCTTAAGTCCTGCTACCTTAGGGCAGCATGGTGACACAGTGGTTAGCACCACTGCCTTATAGTGCCAGGGACTCGGGTTTGATTCCAGCCTTGAGTGACTATCTGTATGGATTCTCCCCATGTCTGTGTGGGTTTCCTCTGGGTGCTCTGGTTTCCTCTCATAATCCAAAGATATGTAGGTTAGGTGGATTGACCATGATCAATGCATGGGGTTGCAGGGTTAGGACAGAGGATTGGGCCGAGGTAGGGTGCTCTTTCCCTCATTCATCTGAGGTTCTATTGTACTCAATCACCTCTTTGATCTCAACTTTTCCAAATATACAAATCTTTTGTGTTTTTTTATTTTGCCTTTACCTATGAAACTTGTGCAAGTACCTTGTCACGTCAGAACTTCTCTTTGAAATTCAACAGCTGAAAAGCCAAGTCCCCACTTCACTGTCAGGTGAGAGTGACTGCCTTTGATATCAAGGTAACATTTGACCAAGTATGGCATCAAGGAGCCCTAGTAAAACTGGAGTCAATGGAAATCGGGGAAAACCCTTCACTGGTTTGAATCATACCTAGCACAAAAGAAGATGGTTGTGGTTGTTGGAGGTCAGTCATTGCAGTTCCAGTATACTGCAGAAGTTCCTCAGCGTAGTGTCTTAGGCCCAACCATCTTCAGCTGCTTCGTCAATAACCTTCCTTCTATCACAAGGTCATAAAAGGAATGTTAGTTGATGATTGCACCTTTCTCAGGTACTGAAGCAGTCCGTGTCCAATTTTAGCAAGATAATATTCAGACTTGGACTGACAAATGGCAAATAACATTCGTGCCACATAAATGCCAGGCAATGACCTCCTCCAACAAGAGAGGATCTAATCATGGCCTCTTGAAATTCAATGGCACCCATCCTACTGCGGCACGGTGGCATAGTGGTTAGCTGCCTCACAGCGCCAGGGACCCCGGTTCGATTCCCAGCTTGGATCACTGTCTGTGTGGAGTTTGCATGTTCTCCCTGTGTCTGCATAGGTTTCCTCCAGGTGCTCCAGTTTCCTCCCACAGTCTGAAAAATGTGCTGGTGAGGTACATTGGCCATGCTAAATTCTCCCTCAGTGTACCCAAGCAGGCGCCGGAGTGTGGAGACTAAGGGATTTTTACAGTAACTTCATTGCAGTGTTAATGTAAGCCTACTTGTGACACTAATGAACAAACAAAAAAATCACCGAATCCCTCAGTAGCAACATCCTGTAAGTTGCCATTAACCAAAAACTTAACCAGACTAGTCATATAAATCCTGTGGCTACAAAAACAGGTTGAAGGTGAGGAATCCTGCTCATTCACCATCTACAAGGCACAAGTCGGGAGAGTGACTGAATGCTTTCCACTTGCCTGGATAAGTGCAGCTCCCCAAAAACACTCAAGAAGCTTGATGCCTTCCAGGTCAAAGTAGTCTGCTTGATTGCCACCCAACCACAAACATGCACTCCCTCACACTTGATGCACAGTAGCAGCAGTGTATGCCATCTACAAGATGCACTGCAGGAACTCACCATGGCTACTTAGCACCTTCCAAACCCACAACCACTACCATCTAGAAGGACAAGGTCAGCAGATACAGAACACCACTACCTGGAAGTTCCCTTCCAAGCCACTCACCATCCTGACTTGGGAATCTATTGCCGTTCCTTAACTGTTGCAGGGTCAAAGTTCTTGCATGCCCTCCGTAACAGCACTTTGGGTGTACCTAAACCACATGGACTGCAGCAGTTCAAGAAGGTACCACCATCAATAAGCGGTTATTGGATAGGCACATGGAGCACACCAGGATGATAGGGAGTGGGATAGCTTGATCTTGGTTTCAGATAAAGCTCGGCACAACATCGTGGGCCGAAGGGCCTGTTCTGTGCTGTACTGTTCTATGTTCTCAAGGGCAATTAGGTATGGCAATAATTGCTGGCCAGCCAGCGACACCAATCTTCAAGTGCAATTTTTAGATCCAACCTATTATTTACTTGTAATTCACACACACGCCATACCCCGATTACAAAAGCATAGACCTAACATATTTACACTTTATCTCTAAGACCTCTCAGACAAGCTGTCTCTATTAACTTCCCCCAGTTTAATTAATCATGAACACGCACACACGTACACAGAGCTTTATTTTCAGAATACCACCATAATCTCAAAGATATTTTTAAAAATAACATCCATTGTCACACTCATCCTTTGAAGTAGGTTGTACATCTAACTTTGCTCCTTTGTAAATGAGCTGTAAAAATATGCTAGAAGTGTAAAAAATACAATGATAATGGAGTGCATTACTATATATGGACTTTAAATTGTGTTTTTGCCACCTGTGTGTTTTACAGTCAGCAAAAGAAGCTACTGAAAGTACTGGAAACAATTGAAGTGCCTTCCAATGACAAATCACACAGCAGTGCTTTAAAGACAAGAAGCTCACTAACAATGAAGGTGAATGCCCTTTAAACCTTTCCTGTTGAAATACATAGCTTACTACTGTGCAATCACAACCACTAAGGTTTCTTAAAAGTAAAAATTTGAAATCCACATATAGCTTCTGTAACTGCAAACCATTGACTTACTCAGCAGAGGATTTTTGTATACTAATGCACCACGGGATCCTATAATTAGCCCTGCAATAATTTGTTTTCTGTAATTAGGATGAATGTTAATTCATGAGCTCATGGGATTCAAGTTGGATCCAAAATTGTCTCAGTGGCAGAAAGCCAGGGGGGGCAATGGACAATAGGTGTATTTTATGACCAGTAGACTGTATCCAGTGAGATTCTACAGGGCTTAGTACCTTCCTTCCTTTATGTGGTAAATATCAATGATTGGGTCTTGAAGTGCAGAAGAAAACTGTATAATGACATCAATAGACAGGCTAGGTAAGCAGAAAAATGGCAAATTGAATTCAGTCCAGAGAAATGTGAAGCAATGCTTTTGGGAAGTGTTATATATTGAAGTGGTTGCACGATTGTTTTAAGAGTCGGCCACGTAATTTGATCGTGATGTTATTGGAGTGTTTCACAGTTCTTAGTTTCATTATCTGTTCTGTGCAGAGAACATCTCTTTCGGTAACCCGGTTGTGTGTTACTTTGAATCTATGTGTGCAAACCACGTCTTTTCCTTTTCATTTAAAACCTCACAACCCCTAATATAGTTAGGACATTACAGGAAGGACAAAGAAATATACAATTAACAATAGGACTCGTTAAGTATAAAGAGACAGAGGGACCTTGGAGTATGTGTCTGCAGATCCCTGAAGGTGGCAGTACTGTCCAAGAAAATGGTTAATAAAACATGGGGAATATTTTCCTTTGTTAGATGAGGCATAGAACATGAGCAGGGAAGTTATGCTAGTACTGTACAAGATACTAGTTCGGCCACAGCTAGAGTTTTGCATACAGTCTGGCCACTGGAGAGGGTGTAGAGGAGATTTACGAGGATGTTGCTAGCAGAGGAGAATTTTAACCGTGTGGAAAGATTGGATAGGATAGGGTAGTTTTCATTTGAACAGTAAAATTAAGGGGGCTGGAAAGAGAGGATCAGATGAATATTTCCGTTAGCAGAGGAGTCGGTAACCAGAGCGCATACATTTAAAGCATCAGTAGAAGAATTAGAGGGGAGTTGAGAAATGTTCTCACCAAAATGTTCATGGGGTCTAGAGGTCACTGCGTGAAAGGGTGGGTAGAGGCACTCGAGCACTTGAACATGCACGTGAATTGCTGTTGGGGTCCAAACCAAGAGCTAGAAAGGGCTAGATTAGCCTTTAACAGCTGACATCAGAACAGTGGGTGTCATTCCAAAAGGAAATAGAGAGAGTACAGTGCCAACATGTTACCATAAAGGTAAAGGGTGGGACCAAGTCCAGACAACCCTGGATGTCAAGGGACATAAAGGATCGGATAAGGAATTAAAGGGAGGCTCATGGCAGTTACTGAAGGCTCAAAACAGTGGAAACCCTAGAGGAGTATAGAAAGTGCAGGACGTATTTTTAAAAAGAAATTAGGAGAGTTAAGAGGAGCATGAATAAACACTGGCAGGCAAAATAAAGAAAAATCCCATGGTGTTTTATAAATATATTAAGGGCAAGAGGGTAACCAGGAAAAGAGTAGAACCCATTAGGGACCAAAGTGGCAATCTGTGTGGAGCTAGCATACCAACATGATCCCACCCTTTTATGACTCTCCCCAATGCAGCCTGTGGGTCGAGCAAGGAACCCCTGTGGGATTGAAGGGAGGGGAATTGATATGGTTTAAAAGGAAATTAAGCCAAGAATGCCTCTTTTCCAACAACACTGTCCACATATCAGTTCCAGGACATCACTGCAGGAGCTCCACCAGGCACTGTCCAACCAGATGGACAATATCCAGACTTGTGCTGACCAATAGCGAATCTTGCTTTGTTGAGCACCTTCGGTCAGGACCCTGACCTTCCCGTTTTTTGCCATTTTAACACACAACCCTGATCCCATGCCCACGTGTCTGTCCTTGGCCTGTGCAATGCTCCAGTGAAGCTCAACGCAAACTGGAGGAACAGCATCTCATCTTCCGGCTCGGCACTTTACAGCCTTCCGGTCTCAACATCAAATTCAGCAACTTCAGATGATTAGCTGTACCTCACCTCGACCCCTTTGTTTTCATTTCATTTCATTTTTAACTGTTCTCCATCTTTTATTTCTTTATTGTCTTCCTTTATTTTTCTTCCCGCCGCAGTCTTTCCCCCTATTTTATCCTCCTTTCCTTACCTTTACTCCCCTTTTGCTTCCCCTTTCCATCTTTTTCTCAATTTCACTTCTCTCCCACCCATCTCCCCCTCCCCCCCAACACACACACACACCTTCACCTGTCACAGCTTAACCCTCTGATTTCAGCTTCTCTGCCGTTTGGACACTCACACCTTCTATTCTCTATGGACTGCTATTAGCAGCCTTTCCTCTTGTTTTTGTGGCTGTGACTCATCTTTCATTCCCTCACCCTACAGTATAAATATCTCCCACTTTCTCTGCCTTTAGCTTTGACAAAGGGTCATCTGGACTCGAAACGTCAGCTCTTTTCTCTCACAGATGCTGCCAGACCTGCTGAGATTTTCCAGCGTTTTCTCTTTTGATAATAGCAAATCTCATTTGCTCTACACAAGCGCCAGGCTGTGATCAACTCTAACAAGAGAGAATCTGACCATTGCCCCTTGACATTCAATGGCTTTACCAATGCCAGATCTTCCACTATCAAAATCCTGAGGGTTATCATTGTTGGGAAACTGAACTGGACTCGCCATATGAATACTGTGGCTACAAGAGCAGGTCAGAGGCTCAGAATGCTGCAGCTAGTAACTCACATCCTGACACCCCAAAACTGCCCGCTATCTGCAAGGCACAAGTCAGGAGTGTACTTGCCTGGATGAGTGTAGATCCAACAGCACTCAAGAAGCTTGACACCATCCAAGACAAAGCAGCCCCTTTGATTGGCACCCCATCTGCAAACACTCGCCCTCCACCAGCAAGCAGTGTGTAGCATCTTCAGAATGCACTGCAGGAGCTCACCAAGGCTCCTTTGATAGCACCTTCCAAACCTGCAATCTCTACCACCTAGGACAGCCGATAGATGGGAATACAACCACCTGGAAGTTCCCCTCCACTCACCTTCCTGATTTGGAAATATAGCACCGTTCCTGCACTGTCACTGGGTCAAAATCCTGGCACTCTTAACAGCACTGTGCGTATACCTACACCATATGGATTGTAGCAGTTCAACAAGGTAGCTCACTACCTCCTCAAAGGCAGTTAGGGATGGGCAGTAAATGCTGGCCTCGCCAGTTATGACCAAATTCCATAAATTCATTTGAAAAATTGATTGGAACTCCGAGGAGGTGTAGCATCTACCAGCTCAGCAGCAGCAGCTACCTTCTCTACAGTCACATGCTGCTGGACAGAACACGGGGATAGTCTCCCTTGTAACTGAGAATGGGAGGGCACTTGGCTGCATGCGAGTATAGCATTCAACCACCAAGGTGATGCTTTGATCGATGCTGTGCAAGCTGTTTGCCAAAACATACTAGCCATTGGTCAGGGCTGGTATGCACTCTGCCTGTAATGTCTGACTTCATAAAATTGGCCACTCTTCCAGTGGAGATGGTGACCAATGCAAAAGCCTTGGTTAATATTTTAAACTAAGCAAGAGCAAACTGAATCAACAAAGACTCGGTGTATTTTGTAAAGAAAAATTGTATACAATAGAAGTGGGTATTCATTTAGATATCACCTATCACCTTTCATGTCCTTAGGCACTTTTTCAGGTGCGTTCACTATTGTTTTGTGGGCATCATAGGCATACAGCAAGCTTCTGGAAACTGTAATGAGAAGATTGACCAATTAACCTGTTTGTGCTGGTGCTGGTTGAGAAGTAAATGTTGTACCGGAATATTGGATGAACAGCCTTGCTTCTCTTTGAATAATGCCAGGGAACCTTCTACATCCAACTGAATAGGTAAACTAGGCCTCATCTGCCCAGTCATCTGAATGGCAATGCTTCCAATAATGCAGCATTCCCTCAGCATGCACTGAAGTGTCAGCCTAGAAACCAAGAACTAAATATTATGATAAAAGAAAAGAAGGATGTTAGCTGCTGTTGCGCTAGATTCCAGATTTGCAGTAATCCTTTTTTTTAATGTGCAGAGGAAAATTCCAAGTACACAAAGTACGATGCAATAATGTTACTTTCAATTTTTACTGGTGAACAATCTGCAACTTTTATTTTTGATAGACTCCGCAGAGTGTTGCCGGCAGCAGATCAGTTAAAGACACAGTTTATGTTTCAATGGAAATTCTGTCGAACTGGGGCAACAGTGAAAAAGTGGGCCTAACGGAAGTGCAGTTTTTTGACCTAAAACATCAGAAGATTTTTGTTTCGTCTCATGATGTTGATATCAGAAATGCTCACTGTCCTGGAAACTTAAATTCTTTAGTGAATGGAAAGACAAAGGTAAGCAAAGTTGATCTCTAAAAAGGAAGTTCGACTGTGACCAAATTGCTTTGTAACGATACAGTATAAATCTTGTTTCTGTAGGTATGAATAACTGTTTTTTGACCCATGCTGCTAAATTAATGAAAAATCTCTGGATGCTAAATAGCACTTTTCTAGTTGAAATGAAACATTGAAATTGTTTTCCCCTCACCAAAATGGAATTACCTATTAACAAAATACAAGTAACATTAAAGGGGGGATGAAAGTGGCTGCTTTTTCTAAAACGTTTGTTTACTAGTGTCACAAGGAGGCTTACATTAACACCGCAATGAAGTTACTGTCAAATTCCCCGAGTCGCCACACTCCGGCACCTGTTCGGGTACACTGAGGGAGAATTTGGCATGGCCAATGCACCTAACCAGCTCGTCTTTTTGGACTGTGGGAGGAAACCGGAGCACCCGGAGAAACCCACACTGACATGGGGAGAACGTGCAGACTCCACACAGACGGTGACCCAAGCTGGGAATCAAACCCGGTTCCCTGGCGCTGAGAGGCAGCAGTGCTAACCACCGTGCCACCATGCACTGTATCTACCAGCTTATTCACATCAATAGAATGCGAACCTTGACAAGAAATAGTTTCAGTCCTCCTCTCTTTGACGCTTTTAATGGTTTTAGTCTTTCAATAACAAAGCAAAACAAAACTTGAATTATAAAAAGAGCATTCCTCTGCCTGTAGAAGATTCAAGAGGACTGACAGTAGATGGCCTTTACATACATGTCTATATTGTATATAAATTAGAATATTTTATTTCAGACTATTAAATAGTATGTTTTTGATTTAAGCTTCACAGATACCGGTTATCTGTGCGGCAATGCTCTGTCCAAGGGCAGATTCTCTGTTCATTTCACGTGGTCCTGTGCTTTCCTGTTCAATTGCTCATAGCCTCCCATATTCAACTTCATTGGGCAAAATGACTAGGGTGAAGAATGCATGAGGTCGTTTCCTATTGTCTTCCTCACTTATACTTAAAGGAAACACAGGACTCCTTCCTGATGGATCCGCCTCTTGTGAGTAGCCATTATCCCAAACTCCTCCATCATCTCAACCAAATATTATCTGCTGCCGCCATTGGCTATGGCTCATGACCCTGAGCATGGAGACCTCATCTAGGCCTGGGAGAACTCGCAAGAGCAGGCACATGAGCCTGCTACCCTCGTCTGCCATTAATTAACAGTAAAATATAATATTGTGTCTAATTCATTGTTTTATAAGATCCACAGCAAGCAAACAAATTCTTTGCTATGGCATGACTCTCAAAGTCTACATTTAATTTGTCACAATTGTTTGCTGAACTCTGCGCTAGCCAAGTAAGGAGATATTAAAAGAGGGATTAAAAGCTTGGCCCACGAAGCAGGTTTAAATAAGGGTGTTAAGAGAGCTGGAGCATGTCATTGTTTTTTTAATATATAACTACTGATCTGACAAGCGGATAATTAAATCATTGAAGTAAGATGTTCATTATTCAAATATTCTTCTTGCAGTAGTTTAAGTTTGAAACAGTTGCCTGTTGGCATTCTACATTAGTTTACATTTCTTAATTTCTGTGTTTCTGGTTTAATTATATTGATTTTTTAAAAATAAATTTTGTTTTCTTTTCTACGATCATTGAGGAATGCTTAACTCTGGGGATGTTACTAAGATCTAATTTTTCCTCTTTCCATAGACCACAAAAGAACGTCACATGTGGACGTGCCCTTTTCACCCACCAGTCCAATTATATTTTGTTGTGCGTAGCCCAGTCAAGTCATGTGACTTTGGTATTTCTAAGATCAAGATTTGGAATTATAACAGAAGCCTCAATGTAAGTTGCTTATGTGCTTTTCCCATATTTTTATGCAGATTGTGATAAGATGTATTCTAGAAGATAGATCTTGATTTCGTGTAAGATTTAGCAGTTAAGAAAAATATATGGGATTTTTAAACATCAGATGTGGGGAGTTGGGGGGCACAAACCTCGTAATGTTTAAAAACATGTAACTGTGCCAAAGAGTAATGAGAATTTTGGTGCTGGATTTCCTTACGATGGAATAGAAATAGCATATTTCACAATGCATCGAAGTTCACCCTGTTGACAGGGTATATAAACAAGTAGAATGTAGAACAGCAGGAGATTAATGTGGTGGATTATTAAGCCTTATCCTTATTTTACTTGTGCACAACCAATAATAGCAATAGCCTATGTTGTCGCTTAGCCTTATTTGTGCCACTAATATGTTCAACATAAGATTGCTGGTGTCTTTTTGTGCTATATTAAGACACATGTTAGAAGCCTACAAAAGGTATCCAAACAGAACAGATCTTCAATTAAATTAAACAAAATACGGTATGTATCGTAAAATCAACATTTTGTATTGTTTAAATCCAACAGGGTGTTTTAAGGCTGTAACTCTTCTGATAGATATTGACATATTTACGTTATTAACATTAATCAATAAAAGAATTGTACATTCTTTATTAATGCTTTCTGACCTAATTATTTTCTGCAGTTTTAAGTAATTCTTGGTTTAAGAGTTTTATTTTTAAAAAATAATAAATTTAGCTATAAACTATAACTTTATAGATTAAAAGTGCAGCTTGTGGAAGTAATTGAAGGAATATTAAATGCTCAAATTAAATTATTTTAGTTCATATATTGTTGCCACTTATGCAATCAGTGTGAATTATGATTTGAAATTTTAAAAAATCACGCTCAAATTTGAGACTTCCAAACTCCTGATGAAGAGTCATCCAGACTCGAAACGTTAGCTCTATTCTCTCACCACAGATACTGTCAGACATGCTGAGATTTTGCAGCATTTTCTGTTTTTGTTTGTAATAATCTGGGTTGCTCTGATCAGCATTTATGTAAATGCTTACAAAACTGAAAATACTACATGACTTCAGTGGAGTGAGTTTGTGATCCTAATGTGAGTCAAGCATTCATAGCCAGAGGACTAAGAGCAGGTCAACCAACCTGTTCTTCCTAAACTTAAATAAAATCAAATTCTCAACTATAATGAAGTGTTTCCTACAGCTAAAAATTCACTTTCTTGTAAACTTGCAGCGGATTTTAGAAAACTTGAATAGAGAAACTACATAAAATGCTCTTATTATAGCCACCAGTGTGATGAATATGATGTATCATGAAATTAACATAGGACAATATGATGGTGTTTAAATTTATGAAGGAAAGCAACAACTGGATAGAAGCATTTTCCAGTCAAGATTGAGGGCCCATGGTTAAATGTAAGACTCAGAGCAGTGTGAGAACATTTTTTACATAAAATTCTTATGACGTGGGATCAATTTCCAGGGTTAGTGGTTCTTATAGAATCTATCAACTGCCAGTGTTAGTTTGGACAAGTGTGTAGAGGACAAGGAGATATGCAATAGGTTGGGTGAATGTGATAAGAACTATTCGCTTGAGTGGAGGATAAACACAAAAAGAGAGAGTCAAATGGCCAGTTTTCTAGTTGTATTTTCTATTCATCTCTGTAAGCAACAAGTTGAAGTAGAACTCATGGTACGTTATATATTTTAATGCACTAATAATAGGGGGCAGCAAAGTGGTTAGTACTGCTGCCTCACAGTGCCAGGGACCTGAGTTTGATTCCGGCCACAGAATACTGTCTGCGTGGGTTTCCTCCTGCCGCCCAAAGATGTGCAGGTTAGGTTGATTGGCGATGCTACCTTGCCCCTTAATACCAGAGGAATTAATAAGTGTAAATCGGGATTACAGGGATAGTGCCTGGGTGGGTTTGTGGTCGGTGCAGACTTGATAAGCCAAATGGCCTCCTTCTGCACTGTAGGGATTCTATGATTCTATCATTATAATATGGCAAAAATTGCTTTCCATCTATCAATTCTTTCTTCAGGAGCTCGATGTTGGGGCAAAGGATGTAAAGGTTTATGTGGATAGTGATCTTGTATATGAAGAAGAGCTTGAAAAGGGCTGTGGAAACCAAGTGTTTGATTACAGTACAACCATTGACCTGAGACTCAGCAAAAGAGAAGCTACATTTGACATTTCCAGTGGGAGTGACATGGAAGAGCAAGCTGAAGAAATTGAAAGCTCAGAAAGAGGTCCTAGCATTGAGCCTCCAGAACAAGCAACTTCCTCATTCTTTCTAAATTCCAAGTTGGACAATAAGAGAAACATATTTGATACTTCCAGTGGGAGTGAGACAGAAGAACAAGCTAATGAAATTGAGAGCACAAAAAAAAACCCTGGCATTGAGCTGTCGCAGCAAGCAAGTCTCTCGTTTTTTTTTAATTCAAATTTAGAGGGCAAGACAAATACATCAATGAGTTCAATTGACTCAGCAAAGAATCGAATTTCTGCCTTGGAGGAAGACATAATGTCAACAGCCCCAGCCTCACTTGAGGAGTCGCTCTTGCGGATAAATGTGTCAGAAACCAGTAAGGAAGGTGAAGAGATTGATTCTGATGAAGAACTAGTCATGAAAGACCAACTGGAAAAATTAACTGGAAAGAAAATAACCGAGATATCATCAGCTTCAAAATTACCCTTGTGGTTAAAATCACCAGAGAAAGAAAAATCCAGGCAAACTAAATGGAAGAAGCCTCTGTGGCTCAGTGATGAGACATTCGTAGATTTAAAACTTGACAATTCAGCTCACGCTAATGAGACGAATTGTAATTGGCCTGACCTCTCTGATCCTACCAGAAGTCACATTGATTCAACTGACAAGATCTTAAACTGCAGCAGGGAGAAGTTAGCCAGCCCTCATGAAAAGGGCAAAACACTTACTGACAAAATGTATTTTGACTTTCTGGACAACTTCAAAGAAAGTAACTATTATATGCCCTCATCACTGGAAGCAGAGAGTCCAAGAACTGACTATCCTGTCAGTGGAAGGAGAAGCTCTATGAAGAGCGCAAAAAGTAAAGAACTGTTTAATATTAATGACACTGAAGGACAGCTTAAAATAGGTACAGTGAATTTATCATCCGTCGTTCCAATGTTTTAAGATTTTACTTAAAAATCATTTAACAGTCATTACTATATTGCAATTTAATGAGTTAGAGTATAAAGTGGATGTGGGCTGTTTTATTTTCAATTAGTCAACAGAATGGAACAAGGTTCTTTGTATTTTATGTTGTCAAATATATGGGCTTGTGATTTGATTTATTATTGTCACATGTATTAGTATACAGTGAAAAGTATTGTGCCTTGTGCGCTATACAGACAAAGCATACCAGTCATAGAGAAGGAAAGGAGAGAGTGCAGAATGTAGTGTTACAGTCATAGCCACGGTGTAGAGAAAGATCAACTTAGTGCAAGATAGGTCCATTTAAAAGTCTAATGGCAGCAGGGAAGAAGCTGATCTTGAGTCAGTTGGTACGTAATCTCAGACTTCTGTATCTTTTCCCAACAGAAGAAGGTGGAAGAGAGTATGTTCGGGATGCGCGGGGTCCTTAATTATGCTGGCTGCTTTTCCATGGCAGCGGGAAGTGTAGATACAGTCAATGGATGGGAGGCTGGTTTGCGTGATGGATTGGGCTACATTCATGACGCTTTGTAGTTTCTTGCAGTCTTGGGCAGAGCAGGAGCCATACCAAGCTGTGTTTTTAAGACTCTCAACAATATGTATCTTTTGAATTTACATGACTGTGTAGCCTGGTGCATCACTTAAACTATTAGAAACTTGCCTGAATCTCAAGTAATGAGACATGATGTTGATAGCTTTTTTATATACACTGGGTAAAACATTAATTCTGCTAACAATGGGTTTTTTACAGTTGCTAGATTATGCCATATACATTTAGCTCAAAGCAGCATGGTTAATGTTATTATCCTTTTATTTTGTGTTGAATAACACATTGTGAGTATGCAGTGTCTAAATTATTCTCTCCTCCTACCTCTATTCCCCAGTTCTATTCTGTTTCAGTTCCTCAGCTCTTCACCATTTACCTCATTCTCATGAATTCTCATAAATATTCAAATTAAGCCTTCAGACTGATGGTAGAATTATATATCGATGTGCTAAGTTTGGTATGTTTTTGAATAATTTTTTTTGAAATGGCCAATTTGATAAATAGATGGAATGCAGTGGACATAAGTTTCTGATGACATTCCACAAGATGTCCCATGAATGCTGAGATCCTTCAGTGTGATTTGGACAAGCTAAGTGAGTGGGCAAATGCATGGCAGATGCAGTATAATGTGGATAAATACGAGGTTATCTACTTTGGTAGCAAAAGCAGGAAAACAGATTATTATCCAAATGGCTATAAATTGAGAGCGGGGAATGTGCAACTAGACCTGGGGGTCTTCGTACGCCAGTCATTGAAGGTAAGCATGCAGATGTAGCAGGTAGTATAAAGGCAAATGGTATGTTGGCCTTCATAGTGAGAGGATTCAAGAACAGCAGCACAGGAGTGGGGATGTCTTGCTGTAATTATACATGGCCTTGGTGAGACCACACCTGGGGTATTGTGTGCAGTTTTGGTCTCCTTATCTGAGGACAAATATTCTTGCAATAGTGGCAGTGCAGAGAAGGTTTAACATCCTGATTCCTGGGGTGGTGGGACTGACATATGAGGAGAGATTGAGTCGGTTAGGATTATATTCGTAGGAGTTTAGAAGAATGAGGAGGAATCTCATAAAAATCTATAAAATTCTATCAGGACTGGACAGAATAGATGTAGGAAGGATGTTCCCAATAGTGGGGTATCCAGAACCAGGTGTTGTAACCTAAAGATACAGGGTAAACCTTTTTAGGATTGAGATGAGGAAAAATTACTTGACCCAGAGTGTGGTAGACGTGTGGAATTTGCAACCACAGAAAGTTGTTGAGGCCAAAACATTGTGGGTGGAATTTTCCCCCCAAAATTCTAAGTGTTATAAAAGTTTGAAAACCAGAGAGTTTCACTCTGGTATTTTTCAGTGAGCTACCACATGCAGCTTTGCCACACTCCCTCAATTTTTCTGGCAGTATGCAGTTTTACACTGGCAAGGGAGGCCGGGGGAGGGGGGGGGTCACCTAAACTCACCGGGGATCGACTGCTCGGCGTGCACCCTGATCTCCCATATATCCCCCACCCCCTGATGCAAAGTGCCCCTTTCCCTCTCCTCCTACTGACCTCCCTCCCGCCTCCCCTCCCCCCTCAGCTCGCCCTGCCCTCTTAGCACTTCCCACCACTGGCACTGACCATCCAGGCTGCCTCGATGGCCATCACATCAGGCCCCATCAGGTGGGGACCATCTGTAATCCTCACCAGTGAGGACCTGCACCGGCGAGGTCGGAAAGGTATCTCAGCCCAGACTATTGCATCCTGGGCTCACTAATAGGATTTAAATCAGCTTATGAATATTTAAAACAGTCCTGTGCCCTTTCCTGGTGCTAGGCTGATTATATCAATAAAAGTGGCCTGGGAAGATCGCAACCGGCCTGACACTGGGCAAGAATCCCATTTTTTGCCTCCTGCAGAAATTTCCCACCCTGCTACTCTACCTGACCAGTGGGGTAGGAAAATGGCGCCCTGTAAGTTTTCAAGAAGCAGTTAGATATTGCACTTTGGGCTAAAGGAATCAAACGATATGGGGGGAGGGGGAGAAATGGGATCAATAGCGGAACAGGCTGAAAGGGCCGAATGGCCTCCTGCTCCTTTGTCTCTATGTGCATTTTTTGAAAAATTCAGGTGTATTGAGGAAATGTAAGAGCATGTATAGAAAGTTGATTGATGGGCAGAGGGTTGGAAGTGTTGCAGTGCAGTGGGTTCTCTGCATATATGGGTGATTTAGGCAATTGCTTGAATTTTGCAAATGACAACAGTGGATGTTAACATAGTGAGCAGAGTAAGGGCCAATGCAGTTTGATGTGGATAAGTATGAAGTTATATAATTTGCAAATAAATGAACAGTGAAAGTATACAAGGAAAGACATTGAACGGTGTAGCCTGACACAGAAATCTCGATGGTCAGATGCAGAATTCTCAAAGTATATGTCGGTAGACAAATTCACTAAATTGGGCAATAACATTTTGGGATTGATAAATAGCAATATAAAGAAACAAATATCAATTGGTGCAAAGCCTTGGGTTAAGGTGTGCAGTTTTCAGTGCCCCATTGTAGGAAGGGCACTACAGGCATAGAAACTGTACACCAAAAGGAAATGGGAAGCAATAGTTATGACAAGAGATTGAGACACAGTAGGCTAAGGGGAGTGAAATGGAGATTTGAAATGAATGTAGTGAGTAGAGGAAAACAATTTGCTATGCTTTGGGAATCCATATCAATAGATCCCCAATTTTAAATTATTACAGTCGAATGAAGAGAGGGATTGGAAGTTTTTTCTTTGCAAGACATGACCATACAAGAACTGGTTGAACTATCTCTTCATCGCCATCGGATGTCCCTCGATAGAATGATATCTGCTTGAGGTGGGGGGTTCCCTATTGGGTCTTCCTGTGACTGAACAGGCTGATTCTCGACCCACAGATCTTTATACACAGTGTGCAGGATTTGGGTTTGTTTCTTTCCTTTCCTGCCACCACTCTGCCTTGATGAACAAGTTGTTGCCATTTTGAAGGATAGGTAGCAAGTTTCTCCAATTCATTAATGTCAATGCCGCAGTTCTTGATACAGATATCAGTACAGGTCTCCTGGAAACCTATCAAATTCTAACAGGGCTAGACAGGATCGATGCAGGAAGGATGTTCCCATTGGAGGGGGGTGTCCAGAACCAGGGGTCGCAGTCTGAGGGTACCTGGTGAACCATTTAGGATAGAGATGAGGAGCAATTTCTTCACCCAAAGAGTGGTCAGCCTGTGGAATTCGCTACCACAGAAAGTAATTGAGACCAAAACATTGTCTGTTTTCAAGAAGCAGTTAGCACTTGAGGCAAAAGGGATCAAGGGTTGTGGGGGGGGGGAAGGTGGGATCGGGCTGAGTTGGAAGATCGGCCATGATCATAATGAATGGCGGAACTTTGGCCTTCTCCCACTCCTATTTTCTATGTTTTCTTTACTTCAAGTAGAACTTTGGAGTGTCATTGAAGTTTTCTTTTGCCTTCACTGGAACATTGGCCCACGAAGGAAACAACCTAGTGGGGGAGGTGCTTTTTGGCCACCTGGACATACTGGCCAGTTAATCGAAGTTGGTTCTGCAGGAGTTTTGTCTGATTGCTTGTGGAGCTGCTTTCAGGAAGGACACTAGCCTTTGTTTGACTGTCTACCAATTGAATCTGGAGGATGTGGCGGAGACATTGCTGTTGGAGTTTCTCTAGCGCTGTTGTGTTCCTGATACACAGTCCAGGTCTCACTGTAATGCAGCAGTGTGGTGACAACAGCTGCTCTGTACACTAGGATGTTGTTGACTAGCGGAGGTCTTTGTTGTCAAACACTCACTGCTGTAGAGCTGGTACAGCTTATACAGTGTTGGATTTGCTCGTTAATGGTGACTTTTTGAGAAAGGCGATTGCCAAGATATGGAAAATGCTCATCAAATTCCAGAGTGTCTCCTTCAGCAGATGTGGCAGGTGACATATTTGGCTGATGAGGTTGCAAGTCAATATGAGTTTTGTTTTCGGAGAGATAGTGCCGTAATGCCACTGGATTAGTAATCCAGAGGCCCAGGCTAATGATCTGGGTGACGTGGTTCAAATCCCACAATGGCAGCTGGTGGAATCTAAATTCAATGGATAAAATCCAGAATTAAAGGCTAATTTCAATAGTGACCATGAAATCGTTGTCAATTGTTGTAAAAATCCATCTGGTTCACTAACGTCCTTCAGGGAAGCAAATCTCCCATCTTTACTGGTCTGGCCTATATGTGATTCCAGGTCCACAGCAATGTAGTTGACTCTTAAATGCCCTCTGAAATGGCCTAGCAAACCACTCTCTTCCAGAGCAATTAGGGATGGGCAATAAATGTTGGCCGTGTTAGTGACGCCCACATCCCATAAGCTCTGAGATGCAGAGGGATCTGGATATCTTAGTACATGAATCACAAAAGGCTAGTATGCAGGTACAGCAAGCAATTATATAGGAAAGCTAATAGGTTGTTGTTATTTATTGCAAAGGGAACGGAATACAAAAGTAGGGAGGTTATGCTTCAGTTAGACACAGCACTAGTGAGACACATCTGGAGCACTGTGTACAGTATTGATCACAGTACTTAAGGAAGGATGCAAATGTGATGGAAGCAGTTGAGAGAAAGTTTATCAGACTAATACCTGAAATAGGTGGGTTGTCTTGTCTTACGAGGAAAGACTAGAAAGGCAGGGTTTGTATCCGCTGGAGTTTAGAAGAGTAAGAGGCGACTTGATTGAAATATATAAAACCCTGAGGGGCCTTGACATGGTAGATGTGGAGAGTGTGTTTCAACTTGTTGGAGAATCTAGAACGAGGGGTCACTGTTTTAAAAAAAAAAATCATCTATTTAAAATGGAGATGAGGCAAAATGCAAAGATAGTCTAAGTGAGTGGGCAAGGGTCTGGCAGATGGAGTACAATGTTTGTAAATGTGAGGTCATCCGTTTTAGTCGGAATAACAGCAAAATGGACTATTATTTAAATGGTAAAAAATTGCAGCATGTGTCTGGGTGTCCTTGTGCAAGAATCACAAGGAGTTGGTTTGCAGGTGCAGCAGGTAATTAAGAAGGCAAATGGAATTTTGTCCTTCATTGCTCGAGGGATGGAGTTTGAAAACAGCGAGGTTATGTTGCAGCTGTATAAGGTGCTGGTGAGGCCACACCTGGAGTACTGTGTACAGTTTTGCTCTCCTTACTTGAGAAAGGATATACTGGCACTGGAGGGGGTGCAGAGGAGATTCACTAGGTTGATTCCGGAGTTGAGAGGGTTAGCTCATGAGGAGAGACTGAGTAGACTGGGGCTATACTCATTGGAATTCAGAAGAATGAGGGGAGATCTTATAGAAACACATAAGATTATGAAGGGAATAGATAAGATAGAAGCAGGGTAGTTGTTTCCACTGCCAGGTGAAATTAGAACTAGGGGGCATGGCCTCAAAATAAGGGGGAGCAGATATAGGATTGAGTTGAGGAGAAACTTCTTCACCCAAATGGTTGTGAATCTGTGGAATTCCCTGCCCAGTGAAGCAGTTGAGGCTACCTCATTAAATGTTTTTAAGGCAAGGATAGATACATTTTTGAAGAGTAAAGGAATTAAGGGTTATGGTGAGCGGGCGGGTAAGTGGAGCTGAGTCCACAAAAAGATCAGCCATGATCTTATTGAATGGCGGAGCAGGCTCAAGGGGCCAGATCTCCTGCTCCTAGTTCTTATATTCTCTCTGAGAGGCATGAGATTTTAGACCTCTCTCTGAAAGGGCAGTGGAAGCAGAGTCTTTCAATATCATTAAGGCAGAGGTAGATAGAACATAGAACATAGAAAGCCACAGCACAAACAGGCCCTTCGGCCCACAAGTTGCGCCGATCACATCCCTACCTCTAGGCCTATCTATAGCCCTCAATCCCATTAAATCCCATGTACTCATCCAGAAGTCTCTTAAAAGACCCCAACGAGTTTGCCTCCACCACCACCGACGTCAGCCGATTCCACTCACCCACCACCCTCTGAGTGAAAAACTTACCCCTGACATCTCCTCTGTACCTACCCCCCAGCACCTTAAACCTGTGTCCTCTCGTAGCAACCATTTCAGCCCTTGGAAATAGCCTCTGAGAGTCTACCCTATCCAGACCTCTTGGTAAGCAAGGGGTCATAGGTTATCGGGGGTAGGTGGGATGCAGATTTGATCAAATCAATGTTGAATGGCAGAGCAGGCTCGGGGCCAAACGGCCTACTCCTCCTTGTCTGTATGAAAGAATAAATTTTAAATAGTTTTGGAGACAGGCCTAGTCTCATGTCTGCAGGATTGAAGAGATTGAGAATGGCTGGCACTGTTCCCACTTACACCTCCTGGAGAACATGTTTTTTAAAATTAGGCAAGGTACTAATTAATATTTTAGCTGTTAATGTAACCCTGGCCGAACCATCCAAAGTTTGCAATTTAAATCACACTTTTGGATGGTTCACAGTGCAGAGCAATTGCTTGGAGGAAGTTCATGCTTCTGGGCAATTGCCCTGCACATGCTTACCTGTGAAGCTCCGTAAGGGACATCCCAGAGCATCTTTGGGGTATCCCCCCCCCAATCCAATCTGGGAGCCAGCAAGTTATGGCCCCATACAAAATGGATAAAGGGGCACTGGAGAGGGTGTAGAGAAGATTTGCAAGAATATTACCAGAAATGCCTGGAAAACATTGGTTGGGTCTCATTTTCTTGGAAAAAGGCAGCTGAGGGGTGACCTAATAGAGGGATTTGAAATAATGAAAGGTTTTGATAGAGGGAACGCAGAGAGAATGATTTCTCTTCTGGAAAACTGGAGGCCAACAATATAAGAGAGTCATCCAGAAATCCAATAGGGAATTCAGGAAAAACTTCTTTACCGAGAGAGTGGGAAGAATGTGGAACTCGCTCCCACAGGGAGTGGTTGAAGCAAATAATTAGATGCATTTAAGGGGAAACGAGACAAATATGAGGGAGAAGGGAATCGATAGGATGATTGATTTCGAAGAGGAAAGATGGGAGGAGGCCCAAGTGGACCATAACCGCTAGCTTAGACTGGCTGGGCTGAATGGCCTGTTTCTCCTCTGTATATCCTATATAATCCCGTGTAATAAAATGACAAAGCGGCATTGGTACAAGACAAAGGGAAATTGTAATGAGAAAAATAAACTCCCTCTACATGCACAGGACTCCTCAAACTCCACTCCACGGACTCGAGTGTCATCCCCACCCTGCAGGTCTGACCTGAGCTGAGTAACCCCCTCCCAACAAGAGGACTGAACCTCCTCCCCCCACCCCCACCCCAGTTCGACCCCTCCACCACCACAACATCCCCTCCACCACCACAACATCCCCTCCTCAGCATGTGGTGTCAGAAAGTCAGGCAAGACGGGCGCGGCAGAAATTTGCTGTAGCTAAGTGGGCACGAGTGGCAATCCAACACTGATTATCATTCCAAGGAAGTTGCAACCCAGAACTGTACACTTTGTGATCTAACCAAGGTTCGATTCAGGTTTAGCAGAGCTCCCCTTCTTTTCGATCCCCCGGCAATAAAGCTTCTTTTGGCTTTTTAATGTTTGTGATTTGATGTATTTGCACTCTGTTCTTCTGCCCCATTTAGACTTTCAGAGTAATGAGTGACCTCCTTATTCTTTTTGCCAAAATGTGATGTACTTCATTTATCCATGTTATCCATGTTGAACTTCATGTGCCACATTATTTGACCATTCCAAAATCTCTCCTGCCTTCCACTCGATCACGTACCTTCCCTTTTGTTCTTCCTCCTCCACCTCACCACCATCACCAACTTTCCCTGCCTCACTTAAAAACTGTTGATACCCAAGTACTCCTGGTTCTAACATCAATCTGAAATATTAGCTCTGTTTTTCTCTCCACAGATGCTGCCAAGACTTGCTGAGTTTTCCAACTATATTTTGGTTGTATTTCAGATTTCCAGCATTCGCAGTATTTTGCTCCTGTATTGGTCTTGGTCATTGTTTGAGTTGCAGAATGGATAGTAACTGAAATCCACGGTATATAATTTGTCGAGATTCAACTTTTAAAATGGGCTTTTTTCAGATGATCAGAAACCTGCAAAGACTACAGGATCCATGAGAGCCAAGTGGCAAAATGAGCAGGATGACTCTCTGATGGAGTCCTGGGACTCTTTATTAAAGTTCAACAGGTCACAGCGAGGTCGTATTGCCAACATGGATTTTGAGGGAGACATTTTTGATGAGTTTTTGCAGGAGCAAAGAGTTGGGAGAGAGGCAGGATTGAAATGCTTGCACGAGGAATTGATGCATGAAACCAAAGAAGAGAAGGAAGAACCAAGAACTGACCTTGAAAGAGATGATGACGGAAACGATGATTTTGAAATTCCAGTTTTGCCGAGTGGCTGTCATTTAGTTATTAACATTACATCGACCTGGGGTGATCGACATTATGTTGGACTTAATGGGATTGAAATATTCAGTTCGAGTGGAGAACCTGTGCGAATAGCACAGATAAGAGCAGATCCAGCAGACATTAACATTTTACCTGCTTATGGTAAAGATCCTCGAGTCATCTCAAATTTGATTGATGGCGTAAACAGGACACAGGATGATATGCATCTCTGGTTAGCACCTTTCACTCCAGGAAGGTTCCATCTGATCTATATTGACTTTGTAAATCCTTGTCACTTAGCCATGATTCGAATTTGGAATTACAACAAATCCAGAATACATTCTTTCCGAGGCATTAAAGATGTTGAAATGTCATTAAATGGGAAGTTGATCTTCAGAGGAGAAATTGCCAAGGCATCGGGAATCTTAAACGGAGGTAAAGAATGTTTGATTCTTCGCTCTATATTATGCTCCATAGTGTATTTGAATGGAGCTGGTATTAAAGGTCGTAGAGGTTTACAGCATGGAAACAGGCCCTTGGGCCCAACTTGTCCACACAGCCCTTTTTTTTGTAACCACTAAGCTAGTCCCAATTGCCCGCATTTGGCCCATATCCCTCTATACCCATCTTACCCATGTAACTGTCTAAATGCTTTGTAAAAGACAAAATTGTACCCACCTCTTCCACTACCTCTGGCAGCTTGTTCCAGACACCCTCTGTGTAAAAACATTGCCCCTCTGGACCCTTTTGTATCTCTCCCCTTCACCTTAAACTTATGCCCTCTAGTTTTAGACTTTGGGAAAAGATGTTATCTATGTCCCTCATTATTTGAGAGACCTCTATAAGATCACCCTTGAGTCTCCTACGCTCCAGGAGAAAAAGTTCCCAGTCTATCCAGCCTCTCCTTTTAACTCGAACCATCAAGTCCCGGAAGCATCCTAGTAAATCTTTTCTGCACTCTTTTCTAGTTGAATAATCTTTCCTATCCCATCGAGTATTGAGTGAAAGATTATGCAATCAAGTTGCAGCTTTGCATTTGGCCACCATAGAGTCAGTACGAATTATATCACCCACATAACATTAAAATATCAACGTTTATTTTCACCCTTACTCATCTAACTCTGATTGTGGAGATGCCGGTGTTGGACTGGCTGGGGTGGGCAAAGTAAGAAGTCTCACTACACCAGGTTAAAGTCCAACAGGTTTATCTGGAATCAAGAACTTTCGGATTGCTGATCCTTCATCAGGTGAGTCACTCTTGCTCATCTAACTCCATCAGCATAGCCTTCAATTTATTTATTACTTGTGCATTTACTTCACTTTTCTTTAAACATATCTATTCACTTCCTTTGTGATAGTGAGCTCCACATTCTAACCACTCTGGGGAAAAAAGGTTCCTCCTGAATTCCCTATTGGATTTATTGATGACTGCCATTTATGGCCTTCATCAGAAGTGAAAACATTTTCTTTGTCTCCTCTATCAAACTTTTTCATCAACTTCATCATAGAATCATCGAATCCCCTCCAGTGCAGAAGTGCCCATTTGGCCCATCGAATCTGCACCGACTCTGAGTATCCTACCCAGGTCCTATCCCTGTAATTCCACACATTTTACCACGGCCAATGCACACCTTTGGACTGTGGGAGGAAACCGAGGCACCCGGAGGGAACCCACGCAGACATGGGGAAAATGTGCAAACTCCACACAGATGGTCACCCAAGGCTGGAATTGAAACTGGGTCCCTGGAGTTGTGAAGCAGCAGTGTTAACCACTGTGCCACTGTTCCTTAAACAGAAAAATCTTCTAAAAGTAAATGCTATAGGAAAATAGTTGCCTTTCAAGTGTTTTACTGCATTCCTGTCAACATGGCTGAGTCTGAAGCTTGTGCATTGAAGTCCTCTTTGGAGGCTGGAGAGAATTGTCTGGATTGGCTCTTTGTATAATAAGAAGTCTCGCAACACCAGGTTAAGGTCCAACAGGTTTATTTGGCAGCACTAGCTTTCAGAGCCTCAAGCTCCTTCTTCAGGTCAATGAGGACTTGTGTTCACAAACAGGGCATATAAAGACACAAACTCAGTTTCCAAGACAATGGTTGGAATGCGAGTCTTTACAGGTAATCAAGTCTTTACAGGTACAGACAATGTGAGTGGAGAGAGGGTTAAGCACAGGTTAAAGAGATGTGTATTGTCTCCAGCCAGGGACAGTTAGTGAGATTTTGCAAGCCCAGGCAAGTCGTGGGGGTTACAGATAGTGTGACATGAACCCAAGATCCCAGTTGATGCCATCCGCATATGCGGAACTTGGCTATCAGTTTTTGCTCAGCGATTGTGCGTTGTTGTGTGTCGTGAAGGCCGCCTTGGAGAATGCTTACCCGACGATCAGAGGCTGAATGCCCGTGACGGCTGAAGTGTTCCCGAATGGAAGGGAGCACTCCTGCCTAGTGATTGTTGAGCGGTGTTCATTCATTTGTTGTCGTAGCGTCTGCATGGTCTCCCTAATGTACCATGCCTTGGGACATCCTTTCCTGCGGCGTATTAGGTGGCCGAGTCACAAGAGTACGTACCGTGTACCTGGTGGATGGTATTCTCACACGAGATGATGGCATCCGTGTCGATGATCCGGCACGTCTTGCAGTGGTTGCTGTGGCAGGATTGTGTGATGTCGTGGTCACTGTTCTCCTGAAGGCTGGATAGTTTGCTGCGGTCAATGGTCTGTTTGAGGTTGTGCGGTTGTTTGAAGGCAAGAAATGGGGATGGCCTTGGCGAGATGTTCGTCTTCATCGATGACATGTTGAAGGCTCCAGAGAAGATGTCGTAGCTTCTCCGCTCCAGGGAAGTATTGGATGACGAAGGGTACTCTGTCCGCCGTGTCTTGTGTTTGTCTTCTGAGGAGGTCGGTGCAGTTTTTCACTGTGGCACGTCAGAACTGTCGATCGATGAGTCGAACGCCATATTCTGTTCTTATGAGGGTGTCTTTCAGCGTCTGTAAGTGCCTGCTGCGATCCTCCTCATCTGAGCAGATCCTGTGTATACGGAGGGCTTGTCCGTAGGGAATGGCTTCTTTAAGGTGTTTAGGGTGGAAGCTGGAGAAGTGGAGCATCGTGAGGTTATCCATGGGCTTGCGGTAAAGTGAAGTGCTGAGGTGACCTTCCTTGAGGGAGATGCGTGTGTCCAAGAATGCAGCCGATTCCGGAGAGTAGTCCATGGTGAGTCTGATGGTGGCATGGAACTTGATGATGTCATCATATAGTTGTTTCAATGATTGTTCGCCATGAGTCCAAAGGAAGAAAATGTAATTGATGTATCTAGTGTATAGCATCGGTTGAAGGTCCTGTGCGGTGAAGAGGTCTTGTTCGAACCAGTGCATAAAGATGTTGGCGTATTGAGGTGCGAATGTGGTCCCCATGGCTGTTCTGTGTGTCTGGATGAAGAACTGGTTGTTGAAGGTGAAGACGTTGTGGTCCAGGATGAAGCTGATGAGTTGTAGAATTGCATCTGGACATTGGCAGTTGTCGGCGTTGAGTACTGAGGCAGTTGCGGCAATGCCGTCGCCTTGGGGGATGCTGGTGTAGCACTCCTCGTCACAATGGATGTCTCGGCACTCTACACCAGCATCCCCCACGACGACAGCATTGCTGCAACGGCCTCAGTACTCAACGCCGACAACTGCCAATCTCCAGATTCAATTCTACAACTCATCCGCTTCATCCTGGACCACAGCGTCTTCATCTTCAACAACCAGTTCTTCATCCAGACACACGGAACAGCCATGGGGACCAAATTCGCACCTCAATATGCCAACATCTTCATGCACAGGTTCGAACAAGACCTCTTCACCACACAGGGCCTTCAACCGATGCTATACACTAGATACATCGATGACATTTTCATCCTTTGGACTCATGGTGAACAATCATTGAAACAACTATATGATGACATCATCAAGTTCCATGCCACCATCAGACTCTCCATGGACTACTCTCCAGAATCGGTTGCATTCTTGGACACACGCATCTCCATCAAGGACGGTCACCTCAGCACTTCACTTTACCACAAGCCCACAGATAACCTCATGATGCTCCACTTCTCCAGCTTCCACCTAAACATGTTAAAGAAGCCATCCCCTATGGACAAGTCCTCCGTATACACAGGATCTGCTCAAATGAGAGGATCGCAACAGACGTTGAAAGGCGCCCTCATAAGAACAGGATATGGCGTTCGACTCATCGATCGACAGTTCCGACGTGCCACAGCGAAAAACCACACTGACCTCTTCAGAAGACAAACACGGGACACGGCGGACAGAGTATCCTTCGTCGTCCAGTACTTTCCCGGAGCAGAGAAGCTATGACATCTTCTCCGGAGCCTTCAACATGTCATCGATGAAGAGGAACATCTCGCCAAGGCGATCCCCACGCCCCCATTTCTTGCCTTCAAACAACCGCACAACCTCAAACAGACCATTGTCCGCAGCAAACTACCCAGCCTTCAGGAGAACAGTGACCATGACACCACACAACCCTGCCACAGCAACCTCTGCAAGACGTGCCGGATCGTCGACACGGACGCCATCATCTCACGTGAGAACACCATCTACCAGGTACACAATACATACTCTTGCGACTCGGCCAACGTTGTCTACCTGATACGCTGCAGGAAAGGACGTCCTGAGGCATGGTGCATTGGGGAGACCATGCAGATGCTACAACAACGAATGAATGAACACTGCTCAACAATCACTAGGCAGGAGTATTCCTTTCCAGTCGGGGAACACCTCAGCAGTCACGGGCATTCAGCCTCTGATCTTCAGGTAAGCGTTCTCCAAGGCAGCCTTCATGACACATGACAACGCACAATCGCTGAGCAAAAACTGATAGCCAAGTTCCGCATATGCGGATGGCATCAACTGGGATCTTGGGTTCATGTCACACTATCTGTAACCCCCACGACTTGCCTGGGCTTGCAAAATCTCACTAACTGTCCTGGCTGGAGACAATACACATCTCTTTAACCTGTGCTTAACCCCCTCTCCACTCGCATTGTCTGTACCTTTAAGACTTGATTACCTGTAAAGATTCACATTCCAACCATTATCTTGTAAATTGAGTTTGTGTCTTTATATGCCCTGTTTGTGAACACAAGTCCTCACTCACCTGATGAAGGAGCTTGAGACTCCAAAAGCTTGTGCTGCCAAATAAACCTGTTGGACTTTAACCTGGTGTTGTGAGACTTCTTACTGTGCTTACCCCAGTCCAACGCTGGCATCTCCACATCTTGGCTCTTTGTCACAGTTCAACGAAAATTCTGCACTGTTATTCAGACAAGGTGTTCAGTCAAAGCCTTGTCTGCCCTCTAAGCAGGGTGTGAAAGATCCCACGTTAATACTCAAAGAGCAGTGGAGGTCTCCTGGTCCATCCCTCAGTCAACACTTAAAACTGACCATTTATTTATTTCATTGTTGTTTGTGCAGCAATTGGCTCCCACGTTCTCTACATTGCAACACTGATTTACTCTTTTAAAGTACATTAACTGTAAAGTGCCGTGAAGTACCCTGAGCTTATGAAAAGTATAAATGAAAAGTTGTCAAAAACACATCAGATTAAGTGACTATAACCTATATTGCCTTTTACATATTTTATATATATAAATTAAGTATGTATATCATTTTATATATTGCCTTTTATCGCTTCTCGGCCTTTTGGCTAAGATCAAGTGTAGTTTTGTTGTCCTGCATTTGATAGAAGTCAATGAAGTTACACTGAGGCTTCATTTGAAGCAATTTTTTAAAACAGCATCTCGGCCTTTTGGCTAAGATGCAAATGAGATCCAAGCCCTGGAGGGGGTGCAATGCCTGCTCCAATCAGCTTGGATCATGTTGATCAATCCCAAGACAGGAAGAGGCTTGCCTGTCTTGTCAGCTTGGATCTGGAATGTCTCACTTGTTGAGACTTTGAATTGGACTTCGATTGGATTGAATTGGATATAAACAAAAGAAAAACAAAATAGTGCCTTTTACAGTATGTAGATGTGTTCAGTAGGTATACCCCTAGATTCCAGACACTTATTACAATACCCAATCCTGTAATCCTGAAGTTGATTTAGTCTTTCTGATAAACTATAGCTTTCAATTGCTGAATTATGATTGTCAGAAGGAATAAAATATTAAAAACTGTAATTCTAACATTTGTATCGCGAACCCTTGCAATCCACTGACATTGTTCTTTTTGTTAGCTTTGCCAACTGTTCCAATTTGCTTAGACTCAGGAAATATTTCTTAACTTGTTTGCATTCTCTCTTTTTAGCTTTGGAGCAGTTTGGAGACACTATACTTTTCACTACAGATGATGAGATTTTAGATGCAATGTCCCAGTACGATGAAACCTTTGCAAGTAATATTGATTATTCTCAGCCACTCACGTTTGAGGAAGAGCTGAATAGACCTAGTACTGCAGATGGTGAAGGAGATGAGAGGCCATTCACACAGGCTGGCTTTAGAGCAGAGGATGAACAGGTAAGGAAAGCCTATCGGTTCTCCCTTCAATACACTAAACATTGTTGCTTTCGAAAATACACTGTGGCTTTAGGTACCATATGATAGACCTGTTAGAAAAACAGTAGCCCATGGGATTAAAGTGGCAGTGATTGCATGGAAATTGTCTATGGCATAGGACGTAGCAGAATGGTCATTTGTCAGGCTGAAGGGTAGTGTGCAGCTATGTCCTCCAGCAGTCAGTGTCAGGGTGTAACCCTCTCTGGTATTTATTAATGATGAAGTGGGGGGGACAAGGCATCATTTCAAAACTTGGAATGCAGTGAACAGTGAGAGTGTGGTCACAAGACTTCTGGAGGACATGGATAAACTGGCAAAATGGGCAAGACGTATGGCAGATACAATTTAATTCAGAGAAGTGAGATGATTAGTTTTGAATAAGGAACGCTGCTGGGACTCCAGATTGCCTGGCAGCTCGAAGGCGGGACTTCCACTTAGGGGTGAGGAGTGGAAGTGCCGCCTTGAGCTAATTAACCCTCTTTGGACTTTTAAATTACCGTGGGGTGGCGAGGAAAATCCTATCCATAGAGTACAAAAGCAAGGAATTTCTGCTAAAACTTTCTAAAACACAAGTTTGCAGTTATTGTGGCCAGTTCTGGGTACCTCACTTTCAGAAGGATGTCAAGATAAGATGCAAAGGAGATTTACTAGATTGGTACCAGGGTTGAAAGACTTGAATTGGATCAAGAGACAAAATAAACTGCAGTCTTCTCCTTAGACTTGGCCAATATTGATTCCTCAGTCAACATCACTAAAACAGATCATCTGGTCAGTGCTGTTTGTGGGGGCTTGCTCTGTGCACATTGTGCTTCCTGCACTGCAACCTCACCAAGCCGTTGATCTGTTTTGGTGTGATTTTCTTTGTTTCTGTATTTCTTCCAGTCTATCCTTTATCTCTTTTCTTGCAAGAACTCATGGGGGCAGACTTGGGTAATCCTATCCTCTGATACCCACTTTCTCATTGGTTCCTAGAAATTAGATGCCAGAGTTAAAAGGTGGGGTGTTGGCTGGGAGGCTTCGGGAGAGATGGAACAAGGGGCTAGTGGTTACAGTGCATTTCACCTTAGACCAGAAGTTGCGATGAGTCCAGAGCCATGAATACTATTGTTTCAAGAAACTGTTAGCACAAGCTGGTGTAAGAAAATCTAGTTGCTGAAGCATTGAATTGAATTGATTTATTATAAAAGCAAAATACTGCGGGTGCTGCAATCTGAAACAAGAACAGAAAATGCTGGAAAATCTCAGCAAGTCTGACAACATCTGTGGAGAGAGAGAATCGAGCCAACGTTTTGAGTCTAGATGACCCTTCGTCAGAGCACAACAAAGCTCTGATGAAGGGTCATCCAGACTCGAAACGTTGGCTCGATTCTCTCTCTCCACAGATGTTGTCAGACTTGCTGAGATTTTCCAACATTTTCTGTTTTTGATTTGATTTATTATTGTCACATGTATTGGGATATAGTGTAAAGCATTGTTTCTTGCGAGCTATGTAGGCAAACATACCGTTCATAGAGTACACAGGGGAGAAGGAAAGGAGAGGGTGCAGAATATAAGTGTTGCAGTTACCGATAGGGTGAAGAGAAAGATCAGCTTGGAAGGAGAGAGATTCCAGAGCTAAGGCTGTCCAGATCCAGGAGATTGGTGCCTTGATAAAAGCAGGTAAATGTTTTACATGCCTGACAGTTGAAACTTTGTCCTTTTACACACAATCAATAAAGAATTTGAACAATAGGTGACTCATGTAGCTCTCCGTAGAGCAATCCAGTCAATTCCATTCTCACACATTCTGTTCATGTAGCCCTGCAAGCTTATTTCCTTCAAATGCCTATCCAATTTTCTTCTGAAATCTTTGATTGTCTCCCTTTCATTATCTGTGTTGCATTACCCGCAAGTTGCAGGTTATCATTAAAATGTCTCTCCTCACATCTCCCTTGTCTCTCTCGTCCACAACCTTAAATCTGTGTCTCCTGCCCCTTGTGCCACAGGCTGATAGGAACAGTCTCTCTTTGTCTGCCTTATCTAACCTTGTTATAATCGTGTACACCTATCAAATCTCCCACTTCACTCCAAGGAAAACAACCTCAGCTTCTCCAACTGAACCTTTGTAGTCAAGACTCCTCATCCCTGGAACCTTTCAAGGACCCTCATATCCTGCCGAAAGTGTGCTGACCAGAACTGAATGCTGTGGCCCTAACCAGAGTTTGATAGAGGTGCAGCGTATTTTCCCTTCATTTCTACTCAATATCTCTATTTTTGAAAGCTAAACTCCCATGTTTTGATCTTACCCAGAAGTATTGGACTGGCAACTTTAAAAGTGCAGCTTTTGTCGTTTGATACTGAATGCAGAAACAAAGGCAGGAGTTGTTGATAGAATAGGTGGGACCTTTGCACTGGGATTTGGAAAGGGTTTTTTTTTTATAGCTGGAATGTATTGTGCCAAGCCTCGAATCTAAAGCAGCAAAGTATTGCAGCCCCAAGATAAACCCAGTTGGATCATCAGGGTTAGATCTGTGAGGGAAGGAGGTGGAAGTACAACACCCAAAGCGAGTGTGGCTGGAGAGGGTTAGATAGAATACAGGTAGGCCAGGGACAAATGGTTAGTCATGCCCAGGAGCACAGTAAAGGTGATATGGGGTGAAAGGGATTGGACCATGCCGTCCTTACATTGTTTCTTAGCAGGTGTGAAGATCCAGGTCTCTCTTTGTTACCTTGCTGTAAATGGCATTACTGCTATTGTATTCCTATCGGTATGTGATACAGTAATTCCTCACTTAACATCCAAATTCTGCGCTTTAAAAGTATGACTTCAAACAAAATAACATCAAGTGAATCAGATTTCCCCATGATAAATTGATGTATAAATTGGGGTAAGGATCCCCTGCAATCTTCCTGCTGATCTTCGTTCATTTCTTACCAATCCATGGTGAGTCTCTTCCCTGAGTTTTGCCAATCTGGTTTCTGCTCCTTATTCCACCTCCACATCACCCCCCCCCCCCAACCCCCCCGCCCAACCCATTCCCTGGTGGGTCGTTCTTACCCCTGACTCCATTAGGTGGATGTGGAAATAGTGACTTGATAATAATTTTGACCATTTGGAGTGAGAGATGGACAGGAGAGTGGGAATGAGGTGGGTGAGGGCGAGGCTTGTGGGAGTGGGCTGGGGTGGCAAGCTGGGTAGGAACGGGGTGGTGGGAGGCCATGAGGTGGCGAGATGGGTGGGGGTGAGGGCGAGGGGGCAAGCTGGGCAGGGGCGAGCAGGTTGGGACATGCTGGGGGGGCAGGAGCAAGGCAGGGATGGGCAGGGTGGGTTCGAGCGGGACAATGGGGGAGGGGGGGGGACGAGCTGGGGGCAGGGGTGAGCGGGACAATGGGAAGGGACAAGCGGAGCGGGGAGGGGGAGTGCAGGCCGGGGACAATGGGAGGGTGGGGATGAGCTGGGGCGCACGGACAATGGGGACAAGGGTGAGCAGGATGGGGACATGGGTGCAATCTGGGTGGGGATTAGTAAGAGGAGACACAGGGCAAGCTGGGTGGGGGTGAGGCAGTGAGGCCGGAGGCAGCTGGGCGGTGGTGCAGGGTGGGGAGCAAAGCAGGGACAAGGGCACTGAGAGGTGGACGCAGGATGGCTGGGGTGAGGTGATGAGCCGAGTGGGTGGGGACTCTCTTGGCGGGGGTGAGAGGATGGGGACAGGCATGAGGGAGCAGGGCAGGGGAGCTGGGGGGAGGGGTTGAGCTGGAGGATGGCGGGGGGGATGCAGGGAGGGAGCAAGGAGAAGGGGGCAAGCTGGGGGAGGGGGCGGGGGCGCAGGGAGGGAGCAGTGACGCACGCGAGCTGGGCAGGAGCGAAGCGGGCAGAGGCATGGGCTGAGATGGGAATTTCCCATGCAAACCCCTGAGGTTGGAGGTGAATCTCCTGATGGCACTGGTCCATTGCTCTGTTGAAATCAACGATGACTTCACCAATTGCGCAGTAGGTGATAAAAAGGAAAATGGCGATGCAAATCGAACAGGTCCTAAAGAATAAACTACTTTAAACAAAACAATCTTGAGTAGTGCATCTTAAAACAAGGACTAACTATGATTCATTCACCTTAAAGATCTCTACATTTAAAACAGTGCTGTTATTGGAACATTTCCATTATTTTTTGTTTTTCAGTGGATTGTGTTGGGCAGGCTTGTTGGAGTATCACTCGGGAAGAAAGCTTATGTTTTTAAAAATGGGCTTCTTTCATATCAAATCCCTACAGTACAGAAGGAGGCCATTCAGCCCATCGAGTCTGCACCGACAACAATCTCACCCAGGCCCTATTCCCCTAATGCCACTTACCTGCCTAGCTAATCCCTCTGACATTTGGGGCAATTTAGCATGGCCAATCCACCTAACCCGCACATCTTTGGACCGTGGGAGGAAACCGGGGCACCCGGAAGAAACCCACGCAGACACGAGGAGAACGTGCAAACCCCACACAGACAGTGACCCAAACCGTGAATCGATCCCGGGTCCCTGGTGCTGTGAGGCAGCAGTGCTAAGTGTGTTGGAATTTAAAGATAATCATTCACCAAGCAATACTTTAATATGGCAGGAAATTGACCAAACAATAAACATGATGTAGTCTGCAGATTTAATGGTTACAACATGACATAGATAATGGAGTAAATCATTTTATTTCAATATTTTACACAAAAAATTTTTTTTTTCAAGAACTCACTTGATGCTTCTGTTAAACACGATCATAGTTTGTGTGTTAGCGCCATCTGTTGTCAAAATATTAGTGCTGCAATTAAACCAGTAAAGGCAAAAAATGTGATGTGGAGAAGTCAGTAAGTAGTCTGAATATAACCGTCCAAAGTAACTGAATGCAATCTCTTAACTACTGACATATTGCATTTGTAGGAGCAGGAGCAAGCATCTTTCCTGTTGGGTGGAGCAGCTAGTCTGATGCGAGGGGAGTATACTGGGAAGTGTAAGTATTTGTATACGGAGCCAAGTTCTAATAATACCAGGGCTACCTTTGAAGTTGATTTGTGTCTTTCTAGACCCATATGTATCTGAATAAAATTTCATTCCACTTTTCCTCCCTGTCAGATTTGCCTGATCTAGTAGTATGATATTGCAGAAAGAATTCTGGTTAGATTTTCCTCTGCAGTGAATAGCTCCAAAGCAGCATTTTTCTGCCTCACTGTAATTCTGCTGAGAATCAGCTAGTTCTTGCCGATGCACCCTAATTTCAAATTCATGGTACAACTTGCACTCTCCAGTCACCGACTGCCTGCAGGAGCAGATAAAATCCGTTTTTGCTGCATTTGTTGAGATGTAAAAGTAAAGTAAAGTTTATTTATTAGTCACAAATAAGGCTTACATTAACACTGCAATGAAGTTACTGTGAAAATCCCCTAGTCGCCGCAGTCTGGCGCCTGTTTGGGTCAATGCACCTAACCTGTGGAATCTGGGATTCTTTCTATCTCGGGTTGCCAAGCGCACAAACCTAAAGTTGAAATGTTACTGTCCGCAAATTGGCATTGGAAGCACCGACTCTTTTTGCCCCAGGGGAGGGAGGCCCATACACAGCTTGATACGTGACTGTAGGAGGAGTTAACATAGCAGTGAATATACCACATCTAGCAAAACATCACATAGCTACATGATGGTGGAAGAACTTTAGTGAACTCCTCAGTGCAGCCAAAGTAATAAAAAGCTGTCACACCTGCAACAGCGCACTGTAAGTGAGCATGAACCCCAGCCATTTACTGCTTTAATCATCTGCAACCATGTGAAGGTGGTGTCACGATACTGCTATGAACCCCTTTCTCGTCCTTGCAAATGTTATATTAACAGCTGAATACATAGCAAAGAAGTGAAAAACTGCATGTCGCCAGTGTTTGTTTCAGCCTTCATTAAGGAATGCCTACTGAAATTGGAGTAATGATGGCAGGCAGCACCTGAAATATTAATCTTTGCAATACCACGTGCTCCTCACTTTCCATTGTCACTCCCAGCACCAACTTACCTAAGGGTGTAGCAGAGGCCAGATCTTTAACTCCATGTCACCAGTGAGTTTCCTGGGAAAGGGATGTTGAAGGGATCTTAAAGTGAAGTCTTACTGTAATTAATTAATTCACCTTAAAGTTCACAACGCTTGAAGTAATGCTGTTGTTGGAAAGTTTCCATGCGGCATGAGCCTCAGTGATGAGTTATCATGCCAGCCGTAGCTCACAGAATTTGCATGAGTTATGTTGGACAGGTTTGGGCAATATCGCTACTGGGGACCTGTAGCTTGCCGGCTCAGTGAGAATGTGGTCCAGTATAACATGATGGCCTGAAAGGGGGCCCATCTGTTTTTGGGAACCAAGCTATAACTTTAAAATTGTCTTAAAAGCTTTTTTTTGTCTGAAAATATTTAAAGATTTACCTGCAGTTTGCTCTGAGTCCCACTTTAGCCTTCAACTCTAAAGGAACTACAAGCAGATCCAATTTTCTGTGTTGTAGATGTGCTGTGGGCAACTAAAAGTTTATTTATTAGTCACAAGTAAGACTTACATTAATACTACAATGAAGTTACTGTGAAATTCCCCTAGTTGCCACAGTTTGGCGCCTGTTCGGGTCAATGCACCTAACCAGCACGCCTTTCAGAATGTGGGAGGAAACCAGAGCACCGGGAGGAAACCCACACAGACACGGGGAGAAAGTGCAAACTCCACACAGACAGTGACCCAAGCTGGGAATCAAAACCGGGTCCCTGGCGCTGTGAGGCAGCCGTGCTAACCACTGTGCCACTGTGCTGCCCCTTCGTGAAAAGGATGAGAAATGGGGCCCCGCAAGAAGGGACCCTTCTCAGCGCCAGGGACCCGGGTTCAATTCCGGCCTCGGGTCACTGTCTGTATGGAGTTTGCACGTTCTCCTCGTGTCTGCGTGGGTTTCCTTCCGGTGCTCCGGTTTCCTCCCACAGTCTGAAAGATATGCTGGTTAGGTGGATTGACCGTGCGAAATGCCCCCTTAGTGTCAGGGAGATTAGCAAGGTAAATATGTGCTGTTACGGGGTACGGCCTGGGAGGGATTGTTGTTGGTGCAGGCTCGATGGGCTGATTGGCCTCCTTCTGCACTGTAGAGATTCTATGAACATGCTTTCCCAACCTGCTGCTATTTACATCTGACAGGTGTGGATGTAATTGTTAAAGAAGTCTGTCCCCAGTAGGAGTGGAAGCAAATTTTCTGGCGCATTTTTTGGATTGGGAATTTACTGTCAGGCTTCTCTGCCTCTGGTGAACACACAAGCAGGTGGATTCCTGGGGCAAACAATTTGAGGTTTTTGGATTGTTGAGACTAGTCACTCCTCTAACACACATGGGGGGTGATAATTATCCACAGGTCAGGGGAAGCAAGGAGGGATAGGCAAAAGCAGTACAGCCAAAATAAATGATTCTCTCCAACAAGTTGAAAGTACTGCTCTGCTTTGGGAGGATGATGACTCTGGGACCTTCAAACAAGTTGCAATGGCACCAAAAAATCAAACTGTGTGGACGGCTATAAGCAATTCAGTTGTAAGGGACTGAGGAAAATTTGTGGGGAAGAACCAGTGTTCTTTGTCCCTTGTGGGTTTCAGTGTCCTGTTTGCCGGGTGGGTGCTGTGAACAGGATGCTGTTGGTTGAGTGATGTGGGCTGGGCCAATGGGATTGCTCTGGGGGCGGGAGGAAAAAAAGGCGCCAGGAAGTGAAGAGAGCTGAAGAGGCAGAGTGGAGAGAGAGAGCTTTTTCCAGGCAGTGAGAATTGGGTTTGGAGTGAGAGGCAGCCAGGCGTTCCCCTGCCTGTTCTTTTCATTACTGCCGAGGAGGACAGCCTTCAGCGCACTCGACCTACTTTGCTGCACGGATAGCTCGCGGCACCTCTGCCTCCTGCAGCATCATCTTCCACACGTGTGTCTCTTCTGGACTGTGTGTGTGTGTCGTGAGTAACTGGTGGGGACTATACAATCCAACTGGAACAGTATCTACAAATGTGTTACTGAGGATGAGTTTCCCCATGTGTGCACCAACGGATGGGCCCCAACGGTTATAGATCAGAGCTCACTGTTTTATGTCTGTTAATTACATTTGTTATTAAATTTATTTTTGATATTCCGGTTACAGTACTGACATTTATGGGTAAACAGGGAATTAGCCAAATCACCATCAACCGCTCGGAATTCGGGATCCTGTTGATTGAATATTTAAATAGTAGCCCCATATAGTGGTCAGCAGGGGGTTACACAGTTAAGAATACAATAGTAAGAGATGGGTTAGATATTATCATTCTCAATTTAGACTGAGTGCCTCAGTTGGTTTTGATGTCGCTAGAGTAAGGATAATTTTGAAAGACTTGGCAAGATTGTTGAAGAGCGGTGAGAGTGGCGCGCCATCGCATCCAAGTGAGAGCTAGCGATATACAGAAAAGCCCTAAAAACATACGAAAAGGAATTCAATATTTGAAATTCAATATCTTAATTCAGGAGAAGGATTTCAATGTTGGCAATCTTTGGGTGACTCCTCAGTCATGTACTGGAATAGGGAAGGATAGGTAGGACATGCCTGAAGAAATGTCAGAGGGTTTCCGTTTTATAACTTATTGGTGCCAGTTCTGGAGAAGATAGTTCAATTAGAAAGAGAAAACAATCGCGCAAAAACAAGGACATCAGGCAAATTTTAGATAAGGACTAAGCTATTGGAGCTGGGAAGAGAAATGGGCACACACAACTATAGGTCACCAATGGGATTTTTTAAAAAGCTGATTGCAAAGGTGCAGAATAAATATAGAGAATTAAAAAGACTACTTCATGTTTCAGGATGGATAAATAGAGCTTTGAAACAAATAAAAATGTGGCATCATAAAAATAATGATAAGGAAGGAAGTATGAGAATAGGGGAGGCAATAGCCCAGTGGTATTATCATGAGACTATTAATCCAGAAACACAGCTAATGTTCTGGGGACCTGGGTTCGAATCCCACCACAGCAAATGGTGGAATTTGAATTCAATAAAGAATAGCTGGAATTAAGAATCTACTGATGAAACCATTGTCGGAAAACCCATCTGGTTCACCACTGTCCTTTAGGGAAGGAAATCTGTCATCCTTATCTGGTCTGGCCTACATGACTCTAGAGCCACAGCAATGGGGTTGACTCTCAACTACCCTTCAAGGCCAGACTAGGGATGGGCAATGAATGCTGGTCAGTCAGCGACGCCTGTGTCCCATGAATGAATTTTTTAAAAAAGAGAATCTCAAAGAAAGTGAGAAAATATGTCAGAAGAATTGTTAAATGTGAGATGCATCCCCTGAGAGGAGAGGATAGTGAATTAATAGAAGGTAAAAGGAAATTGGCAGGGATAGTTGGGAAGTACTTTAATATCAAAAGAGAAGAATATTTGGGAGTTATTAAATCCAGAATTGGTTAAAAGCAAGCTGGAATATATAATAAGTTGAAGGGAAGTAACTGAAAAGATCATTAATTCTGGGAATGATAAAGTGCCATGTATATTCTAGAATCCTGAAGAAAACAGAGGGAGAAATAGTGAAGGCCCGAAGAATTATGGTCGGGTTTCTCCCAAAAAATATTCTAATTGCCGAATTTGTGTAAAAATGGGAGTAACTCCTGCTGGTTTTTTTCGTGGGATTTTCTAAATGAATCTCCCACACTCTGACCACTGCAGAGAACCTCAGAGAGATTCACACTGCAAATCAGGGGGCGTGACATATTCCTGCTGGAGAGGTCAGCAGCATAATGCTGTGTGTGCCATTGTGCATGCGCTGATCTGTCAGAGCGGTGATCGCTGGCCAGCACAGCAACCCCGCATCGCTGGCCTCCTGGACGTCTCCGGGCCAGTCCCGATGTGCCCCCCCGCCAGTCCCGATCAGTCCCCTCCCTCCTTCCCTCTGTCTGTGATCCCGAATGCAGAGTGGCAGCGGGTCCTCCAAACCCCACCATCGTTCCCCCCCCCCCCCCCCCCCCCCCCCCAATTGGCCCCGACCCCCGGCATTGCCCGATGCCCAGTGGGCAGTGCCAGGGATCCAGACTGGCAATGCCAGGTTGGCAATACCCAGGGCAACCCTCCTTATTGCCGACCTTCCTGGGGGGCCTCCGTGGCCTCCCTTCATTCCAGCAGGGTCAGGCCGCTAGCTCTCTGTTAGTGAGGAGCTAATGTAAACCCTGCTAGAGTGAATCACTCCTAGCGGAGGTTGGGGAGAGAGGCTAGTGGGCCCGCAGACTTCAGTCCCGGGCCCACTAATGACACTTAAATGGTGATTACAATATTTAAATTAGCTCTGCGCCGATTTCCAGCGCAGAGTTGATGACGCCAGAAATCCTGGCCCCGGAGACGCAGGGAGCCCGCTATTCGGCCTCCGCTAATGTCTCCCAGCCCGTCGCGCTGCTAGAGCAGCACAGCAGGCTGGGAGAATCGCCCCCTATACTTCAGAGCTCTATCACATATGGATGTGCGATGGAGGGCTCGAGTCTGGCCAGTGCAAACCCATTTTTCAAAGAGTTACAGAGCTAATTTGATTAATTACAGGTCAGTTGGTTTAACATCACTCTTTAACCAAACCAATATCTGAAAAAGGAGAGAGCAGACAACAGGAATTTCGGAAGGGACAATTGTTCTTGAAAACAGGTGCGAGAGTTCTAAGGCTGACGAGGTAGATGGAGGAAATGCAGTGGCCGCACAATCATGGACATTTAGAAAGCTTTAGAGAAGATGGTATTAAAATATTGGAGAAAATTGACGTGTGGAATTAGAGGGAGGATAGAATGTTGCATTAAAACCTGGTTAGAAGAGAGGAAATTGAGTTGGTGTTAAAGGCAGTTTTTCCGAATGTTTGGAAGTTGATTGTGGTGCTATTAACTGTTACTTGGTGCATCCATGATTTGGACATAGGACTAGGTGACATGGTAATTACAGGTAATACTAAAATAATTCTGGGAACCAGCTACAAGATGATATTGATAAGGAGGTGGGATGGGATTAAAATGCAACAGATGGAATTCAGGAAGTGTGTGTGAATTGTTACGTTCTGGTTCAGTGGAAGGCTGTACCATGTAGTTGTGCCAAGAGATTTGGGTGTTCAGATTCACAAAGCATTAAGAGGATGAGGCCATAAAAGAAAGCTATTGGTATACAGGGTTTATGGCAAAAGGTGTAGAATACAATGGTTGAGATGTAATGGATCTGCATAAATTGTTAAAAGACCATGGCTGGAGTATTGTATGTAGTTTTGAGTACAAGAAGGATATTGAAGTAATTAGATTCATGAAAATGTAAACATTAAAAAGTATATGAAAACTTTAAGGCTGCTTTTAACAGAGTCATGTCATCTGTGACTCAGTTTGTTGAACTCTTGCCTCTTAAGTCGTAAGGTTCCTGGAACAAGTCCCTCTTCAGGGCTTCAGCACAACAATCAAGGCTGACACTCCGGTGCAGTGCTGAGAGTGCTGCGCTGTTGGATGTGCCATCATTCAGATAAGACATTAAGCCAAGAATGCTCTCCCAGGTGAGTGATCAAAAGATCCCCTGGCAGTATTCCAAAGAAGAACAGGGGTGTCATCGCCAATCATTATCCCTCGCTCAACTGAAGATAGGTTATTTTTATTCATCTCGTCTTCATTCATTATCATATTGTCGTTTGCTGTGCACATATTGGTATTTCCTACATTATAATAGGGACTACACTTCAAAAGGACTTAATTGCCTGTAAAGTGCTTTGAGACATCTGGTGGTCGTGAAAAGTGCCATATAAATGTCAGATTGCAGGATGTTCTGAAAGAAATGCTTAAAATTGTGGCAGATGGGATAGAGTAGATATAAACAGACTATTTTTAGTGGTTGCCCTAGAATGAGGAAGCATGCATATAAGATTAAATGCAAGAGATTTAAGACAGAGTGCGTGAGATTTATTTTTACAGAGGGCATATCGGTATATGTTGCCATGGTAATAATTCAACAGAGACCATATCAGCATTTAAAGATGGATTAGATAGCTAGCTGAAGAAAAAGATGATAAAGGGAGACCTGAGCTTGGGAACTACTGCTTGTGTAGAGAATGAACATCAACATGGCTGGTTGAGTTCAATAGTCTGTCTCGTAGTGTAGTTCTACATCTATCTTTAGAAAGTGTGTTGAGCTGGCACAAGATTGAATCTGCTTCATCTTGTTCATGAGCACGCATTTGAAAACAAACTTATTTTGTCATATAAACTTGAACTTTCTCTCTCTAAATTCCAGGTGTACAGCTAAATTTCACTGTTACCTGGGGCGATTCTCACTACCTTGGGTTGACTGGACTGGAAGTTGTAGGCAAAGGTGGTCAGACACTACCCGTCACAATGGACAATATTGAAGCATCACCAAGAGATCTCAATGAATTGCCAGAATATAATGAAGACAGCAGGACGTTGGACAAGTATATATTATTCATTGACTAGACAAGAACAATAATTTTACATTGAGAGTGCTAGTTAAAATATCTACTCTGGTTCCAAAAAGTGCTCCACCTATGATCCCTAGCAATCTGTTCCAAGTGGCCCATACTTACATTTAAGCTTATATTTCTTGCATACTTGTTGATTTCTCCTTTTTTGAACTTTATTTGTCTGGGACTTGGAAAAGGTTGTTCTTTGTATCATTGCCTCATTAGTAGACAGATTTCACATCCAATTTCCTCTCCAGGCCTTGAGCACAAAAGCCAAGGTTGACACTCCAGTGCAGTACTGATGGTGTGCTGCACTGCCGGAAGTGCCAACTGCCTATTCAGTGGATGTAAAAGAACCCAAGAAGGTTACTGTTTCAAAGGAGAGCAGCGGAGTTCTCCCTGGTGTCCCAGCCAGTATTTATCCCTCAGTCAACATCACAGAAGCTGATTACCTGGTTGTAGGTAATTGTTGTTTGTGGGGTGTTTGCTGTGCACATACTGGCTGCCACATTTCCTACCTTACAATGCTGACCACACTTCACAATCACCTCATTGGCTGATGTCCAGTGACTGCAAAGAAAAAAACTATATAAATGCAAGTCTTTCGTTTTTATCAGTTAGCTAAGATTTGTTTGGATCTGTATTCGGAGATATAAATTAATGAGTCATTGATTTTAAACCAGTGTGGTTAATGTGAATCCATAATATGCACTTAAGCAATCAGAGAAGCAGATTAACAAAACCTTGCACATTTTGCCTAAGGTTGTAAGTTCAGCAGATTCTCATTAATGGAAGTACTTCCATATTGAATGTATAGGGAATTAATCAGTATCAGAAAAGCATTGTTTTTAATATCGCAATAATTAAAAATTTATTGTATGTGAGGGAAGGAAGACAAAAGAACCCTTTGTAAATGGTTGTGACAGGTGTTTAGAGCGTTGTAACAAACCAGCATTTTAAACACCAGAAATGCCTGCTTCATCCAATAGAAAATGGCAACCAGGCAGATGGTGGGAGCAGGAGACTTTGTGAACATCAGCATCCTCAACCCCGATAAAGCTCAGTAAAATAGTGTAAGAAACAAGGCTGAAGGTTTTGAGAGTGTCTAGTGGTTAATGGATGAGTCAGCTGCACTTCGTCCCAATGATTCCACCATTAAAACTTCCAGTTTGGATAACTCCACATGGCTTTACAAAGCATCTTTAATTTGTTCAGGCACAGCATAGAATATATAAGCTCTGGTCACATCCTAACTATAGTGCCAGGGGACCCGTGCACCACAGCTATCCCAGCCAACATGCTGTAGTATCTATCTACTTGACAGTGTAGAAGGCTACCAGCTACAACTCATACACAGATTCTCATGTTTCTGATCATCCAGAAAGGATGGAAGGTGTCATTTATCAACAATGTCATTGAGAAACACTTATTCACCAACACACACTTCTACAACCTGCCCTCTGATCCAGACCACATCAAAGCCCTGATTCTGCCAGACAGGTCAGAGTAGCTGACCTCAACATCAAGATAAGATGACTATGGCAATTGGGAACCCTATTCAAATTTTCAAACACTTCTTTCACCTTTTCACATCCTTTCTGCTGCCCCCAATTTCTTGCTCTCACTCCCCAGCTCTTGTCCCTACTCTCACGCTCCCCCCTTGCCTCCTCCTGTTCTCGCCATCTTGTTTACTTACCCCTACAATCATTGTTCCCTATCACTATCCCTTTGATCCACCTTTTCTTCCTCTGTTCATCTGCAATCTATCTCTCTCTGTCTGATCTTCATGCTCTGTTCTGTTCTATTCTCACTCCGCGTGCGTGCCATCCTCTTTGAGTCTCTTCCCATTCTCTCACTGGCTTCAACCTCTGGCTACTCCACTCCACTTCCTTCCTCTTTCTCAATCGCACTCATCTCTCATTTTTCCCCCTCTCTCTACCACGCTGTCATAGACTCATGGAATAGAATCATAGAAGAAGACCATCCGGTCCATCGAGTCTGCACCGACTCTCCCACAGAGAATCCTACCAAGGCCAATCTCCGTGACCCTACATATGTATCCCACTAATCCCCTTAACCAAACATCTTGGTTCACGAAGGGCCAATTTAGCATGGTCAATCCATCTAACAGCACATCTTTGGACTTTGGGAGAAAACCCACACACACACACAGGGAGAACGTGCAAACTCCACGCAGATAGTCAACCAAGCCGGGAATCAAACCCAGGTCACTAGAGCTGTGAGGCAGCACTGCTAATGCCGCCCGATCTCCCTTTCTCTGGATTCACCCTCAATTTCCTGACTTTCCCCAGCCAGCTTACTCACACTATCTCCTCAAAATAATAAAAAGGCACCCCCTGTTTAAAATTATAAATAGGGAGAATGTTGGAGTCCTCCGCCTCTCCCCAGCACCACTCCTGTTCCTCCCATCCTTCAGATAACTGACCCAGATTCTATTTGCTGTTGGATACAATAATAAAGACTGGTAGGAGATTTAAGGCTTCTAAGAATAAGAAACCGAGGAGGTATAAAGATTAGACATAAAGTAGAAATTCACTCTAACAATGTTTCTTGGTACTTATTTGTTAAAGGCTGATTGATGGGATTAATGTCACCTCGGAAGATGAACACATGTGGCTGATTCCTTTTACCTATGGAGACAATCACATTCTCACAATCAATTTCAATAAGCAGCAAACTATTATTGGACTTCGCTTCTGGAACTATAACAAATCCCCAGAAGATACATATAGAGGGGTGAGTCCTTAGGAGTTTTCTGAATGGCACCTTTGGAGGGTATAAAAGATTTTACTTTAATTTATTTGTTTAAAATTGCTGAAATTTGACAATATGGTGGTGTAATTTCCTAGTTATAAAGAATGGAAGCATGTGACTATTATGACTATCAAAGTAAATAGACATAATCAACAATAATGCTACACTCAACCCTGTATGTGAGAATTACTAATGTATACATATCTTTTTTAGCCATTGCTCCACCTTAAACTTCCAAACTACACCCCTCTTCAGAATCACAGAATCCCTACAGTGCGGAAAAAGGTTATTCGGCCCATCGAGGTTGCTCCGACAAAAATTCCACCCAGGCCCTATCCCTGCAACCCCATGTATATACCCCGCGAATCTGGTGCAGGCTCAATGGGCTGAATGGCCTCCTTCTGCGCTGTAGGGATTCTATGAAGAGGGGTATAGCTTTGAAGATTATGGTGGAGCAATGGCTAAAAAAAAAATAACGTATACATCTTAGGACACTAAGGGGCAATTTAGCGGGGCCCATACACCTAACCTGCCCATCTTTGGTCTGTGGGAGGAAACCAGTGAACCCGGAGGAAACCCACGCAAACATGGGGAAAACGTTCACATAGTCACCCAAACCGGGAATCAAACCTGGTCCTTAGCTCTGTGAGGCAGCAGTGCTCACCACTTGTGCCACCATGCCACCCACATTTCAGGGGCATTCGTTAAATTGTGCCCATTTACCTGGGTGTATAGTCACCAATAACCAAATCCAAAGAGTCTAAATGGCCTCCTCCTCCTCCTCCTATTTCCTATGTTCCCAAGCATAAGGAATCACAAAATGGTTACAGCGCAGAAGGAGGCCATTTGGCCTATCATGTCTGCACCACCTCTCCGATCAAGCATCAAGTGCCTGCCATTCTGCTGGCTTTCCCTGTCCCCCTGCACATTGTTTCTATTCAAATAATCATCTCATGCCCTCTTGAATGCCTCGATTGAACCTGCCTCAGTTCCAGGCAGTACATTTCAGACCCAACCACTCGTTTTTTTCTTCTTTTTCAAATCACTTTGAAACAGTACCCTCTCATTCTTGATCCTTTTATGAGCGGGAACAGTTTCTCCCCATCTACTCTGTCCAGCCCCCTCATGATTTTGAACATCTCTATCAAATTTCCTCTTTGCCGCCTTCTCGCCTAGGAGAACAGTCCCAACCTCTCCAAACTATCCTCATGACTGAGGTTTCTCATCCCTGGAACCATTTTTGTAAACCTCTTCTGCCAATGCATTCACACCCTTCCTATGCTGTGGTACACAGAACTGTACACAATACTTCAGCTGAGCTCTAACTAGTATCTTGTATAAGTTCAGCATAACCTCTCTGCCCTTGTACTCTGTGCCGCAATGAATAAATCCCAGAATATTATGTGCTTTATTAACTGCTCTCTCTACCTCTCCTAGCACCTTCAATGACCTGTGCACTTATACACCCAGGTCCCTGTGCTCCTTCACCCACTAAATAATTTTACCTCTTATTTTGTATTGTGTCTCCACGTTCTTCTGACCAAAATGCATCAACACACTTCTCCACATTGAACTTCATCAGCCACCTATCTGTCCACTCCGCCAACTTGTCTATGCCCTTCTGAAATTCTACACTGTCCTCTTCACAGCTTACAATGCTTCCGAGCTTTGTGTCATCTGCAAACTTTGAAACTGTTCCCTGTACACCGAGATCTAGATCATTTAATATATATCATAAAAAGCAAGGGTCCCAATACCAACCCCTGGGAACTCCACTACAAACCTTCCTCCTGCCTGAAAAATGTCCATTGACCATTACTCTCTGTTTCCTATTATTCAGCCAATTTTGTATTCATGTTGTTACTTTCCCTTTTATTTCATGAACTAAAACTTTTCTCTCAAGTCTGTTGTGTGGTGCAGTATCGATGCCTTCTGAAAGTCCATGTACATCACATCAATGGTATTAATCTCATCAACCGTTTCTGTTACCTTCTCGAGAAGCTGCAGCAAGTTAACTAAATATATTTTCCCCTTCAGAAATCTATGCTGGCTCTTCCTAATCAATCCACATTTTCCATATGGCTACCAATTCTATCCCGAATAATTGTTTCAGGAAACTTGACCAGCACAGATGTTAAACACAAAGTGTGCGCGGCTACCTTTTTTTGCTTTCCATATGCAATACTTTACAGATTCCTGCATGGACTGAGATCAGTAGCTATAGAATAATCATACCCTAAAAACGAAATGTTTTTTTACTTAATATCTGTATCAAGTTTATGGACCAGGTTTGCAAAAAAAAAGGATGTGATTGAAGTTTAATGTGACATTTAGATCTATATTTCCTTAACTGTTCTTCACCAGTAGTCTGATCTAGATTTGGGAATGGAGAGAATCTCATTGTTTGATGAATTGGTATTTATCTTTAAATCTTGACTAGGCAAAAATTGTTCATGTTACCCTTGATGGATACTGCATTTCACCACCAGAGGGCTTCCTCATTCGGAAAGGGCCAGGCCAATGCCACTTTGACTTTGCTCAAGAGATTCTTTTCATAGATTATCTCCAGAGGAAAAGTGAAGTCACTGCAAAACAGCAAATTGGGTAAAAATGTTTTCTGCTTTTTTTTTACCTACTTGAAACATACTCATGCTTTAAACAAGTTTAATAAGGCCAAGAGAACTCTGGCTTTAAAATATTGAATTAATAAATGCTTTAAGCTATATTGTATACGTGAATTTTTCCAGATGTGTGTTCCCTTTCTCGAAATTAGGTGCAATCACACAGTATCGAAGATGACAGATAATGGTTTGTGTTAATTTAGTTAAATTTGAAGCTTCAATCCTTGTGAAATTATTTAATTTATTAGGTAGTGTGGCTTACTTGCATGTGTAGAAGCTACATATATTCATACATGGCCCTGTCCTTTGCAATCAGAAGGAACATGTCCACACATTGCATCTTTTTAAATTAAACAAAAGCTTGTGGGTGCAGCCATACCCAAGTTCATTCCTCATGGCAGTGCCTTGACCACTCAGAGTTGACCTGCCTAGTTTGAATTTGAATAAAAGAATAGCAGTACACTATGAGACAACACCTCCACCAATCTGTATCCACTTGCCAACTGATCAACACCCTTTTCTTATGCTGTGTAAATGATTGTTATTTGGTATTCTTGTAAATATGTCCAGATGAGTGCAAGACAAAAAGCTTTGACAGCATGTCTCTTTTTTTCAAAAACTGGTTTTTAGATTTTTAATCCAAGAATAATGGTGTCTTTCGAACTATTCATTATTATAATTTATTTGTTGCTTTACAATGGTTGGTTAGTTTTTTTAAAATAACAAAGAACAAAGAACAATACAGCACAGGAACAGGCCCTTCGGCCCTCCAAGCCCGCGCCGCTCCCCGGTCCAGGATTGAATCCTGAATCCAGGATCCCCGCCCAATTTTCCAGCCTATCTACATACCAATATCCTATCCACCGAGCTGTCCCTCACAGCTACGCTGCTTTGTTCATTACAACCTATTAACTCACCCCCACCCCCCCATTCCAGACCATGTGATCTCCAGGGAGAGGCGAAAACCCAGAGTGAAAAACCCCAGGGCCAATATGGGGAAAGAAAATCTGGGAAATTCCTCTCCGACCCCCTGAGGCGATCGAAACGAGTCCAGGAGATCACAATGGCCCTGATCGGAAAATGCTTCCCAACCCTAGTCATTTCCACTTCCACGAACACCATATGAATTCCCTGCCCCCGAGACAGGTTCCCAACTATCCGCAGTCTCGCTCTGTACTGGCACCAGCAAGATGATCATAGAATGAAGCCTTGAAACGAGAAACAAAGAACAATTAGCCCGCGCCGCTCCCTGGTCCAAACTAGACCACTCTTTTGTATCCCTCCATTCCCACTCCGTTCATATAGCTGTCTAGATAAGTCTTAAACGTTCCCAGTGTGTCCGCCTCCACCACCTTGCCCGGCAACACATTCCAGGCCCCCACGACCCTCTGTGTGAAATATGTCCTTCTGATATCTGTGTTAAACCTCCCCCCCTTCACCTTGAACCTATGACCCCTCGTGAACGTCACCACCGACCCGGGGAAAAGCTTCCCACCGTTCACCCTATCTATGCCTTTCATAATTTTATACACCTCTATTAAGTCTCCCCTCATCCTCCGTCTTTCCAAGGAGAACAACCCCAGTTTCCCCAATCTCTCCTCATAACCAAGCCCCTCCATACCAGGCAACATCCTGGTAAACCTCCTCTGTACTCTCTCCAAAGCCTCCACGTCCTTCTGGTAGTGTGGCGACCAGAACTGGACGCAGTATTCCAAATGCGGCCGAACCAACGTTCTATACATCTTGTATAATTGTATAATTAGTATGGAAGTCTGTGATTATTCAATATTAACACAAATAATAAAAATGTAACATTGATAAAATAAATTGTCCTAACATCCAAAGTAAATTGTACATATTTTTAAATTACTTGTTAATATTTTTGATAGGAACTGTCCTAGGAACATGGAACAAGCTAGCATGGACTATGAAGCCCCACTGATGCCTTGTGGCTGTATCCTTTAGCTTGAGAAATTTTCTACAAAATGTGAATTACTCTTATTCAACTAACAGAGTTACCTCAGATCTTTGGATTTAATGTGAGTTTTGTCTTTTATGTTGGAGTTTCCACAATCTTTTATGATCTTATAAATGTATTTTTGCTTGAATATCCCAACAACCAAAACTGACCATGGAATTAGGTTGGAAAGGAGGGTTTATACCAGTTGTGCCCCCTTTTTTAAAGTTTATTTATTCGTGTCACAAGTAGGCTTACATTAACACAGCAATGAAATTACTGTGAAAATCCCCTAGTCGCCACACTCTGGTGCCTGTTCAGGTATACCAAGGGAGAATTTAGCATGGCCAATGCACCTAACCAGCACGTCTTTCTGACTGTGGGAGGAAACCGGAGCACCCGGAGAAAACCCACACAGACATGGGGAGGACTTGCAGACTCTGCACAGACAGTGACCCAAACTGGGAATCGAATCCAAGTCCCTGGCACTGTGAGGCAGCAGTGCTAACCACTGTGTTACCGTGCTGCCCACATTTTAGGGGCATTTGTTAAATTGTGCCCATTTACCTGGGTGCATAGTCATCCATAACCACAAGCCATCATCCATTATCTGTATTTGCAGTGACTAGAAATCAATGAAGCCACACTTGGCTCTCTTTTACTAATCTACAATTAGTATAAATTACTTCACGTTCAGTTTAATGGGTTCCAATTCAGTCAGTTGGTACATCAGGCCAGTGACCAATCAATTGAAGCGACAGATTGGCGTAATTATGCAGCTGCAGCAATTACTTGAACAAATGTTCACTTTAAATTAAGTTGAATGCAGTCGTCTGGAGGCCCCATTGACCACATGCCAGTTAGTATTGCAATCAACAGCATTACTTGATCAGGCTAAGTCATGGAGAATTTAACTCGCGGGCAAATGCTAAAAGGTTTGAGCTAAAACGTGGGCATTACTCCACCTCAGCAAATCTGGCACAGTGCCCAGCACATTCTGGGTGCAATTTACCCATTGCATCCACCAAGCGATCAACAGACCAGACCTTTCACTCATGATTAAATGAGCATAAGTGAGTTTTCAGTTTAGGTTAAATTGCCTAATTGCTTTAAGTCACTAATACCACATTTCATGCAAGCAGAAGTAATTTTTTTAAAAGAGTTGTTTGTCTGTTGTGGATGTCATATTACACTGAGCCAATGAACTGCTTATCTTGAAAAATATACAATGCTGTTGTACAATGTGTATGCAGATCAGTGCAAGTAAAATGGATCTGCCCTGGGAGATACAAGCTCCATACCACAATTAGTGCAAGAATATTCCAAGTTCTAACAAAAGCTATTGAATCACAATAACTTTAGAGTCATAGATTCATAAAGTTTTACATTACAAACAGGGGTTCTTTGGCCATGGCTAAAATTGGCAGATTATTGTAAACTAGCAATATTTTTTTGCCTTTCTTAAATATCCTGGTTAAATTATGCAAGATTGGAAATTCTTTTGGCAATTTTAAAATGTGTAAATAATACATGTGCATTGCATTCCTGTGATTGCTATTTTAACACCAGCATAAGCTTATTTAAAGTATCTAAATATAACCGATAAAGTTTTAAGTAAATATATTAAACGTTCATGTGCTAACATGTTTATAAAGCTGAACAAATATTTGCCGTAAGTTTATATAAAATATGCTTTATTGCTTTTTGTTTTAAATGCAAGAATCTATTACTGAAGATTATATTGACATTTGAACATTATTATGAAATGCTTCTGTTAATTCCTGGTGAAAGATAAATCTCTGAAATTATTTTCTTGCTTTTCACCAAGTTACTTTCCTTGATCTAGCTTCTGCCAGTTATTTTTCAGCTACAGTTGCTGACAAGCTGGGGAGATCCTTACTACATTGGCCTTAATGGACTGGAATTCTATGGAAACGATGGTGAAAAAATTCTTCTGACAGAAAATAGTATCTTTTGCCAAAATATAAACTCAAATTAATTAAATAGCGCTCTGAATTTTATTTAAAATGGAAAACTAGCACTCAAGTGCAGGTAATTTTTAAGAACACTAAAACCATTGTTTGATCTGAGCAAAAGGTCGATTTTTTTTTTTGGCTCGCTTTCTTATAGTATCCTTCTCTCTTCACTCCCACATGGAAGCCATGCTTTAAACCACCTAGACCGAACTTTTGGATTCCCTCGCTGAAACAATCTGCCTCCTTATTTATTTTCCTTCATTTCACAGAATCATAGAATCGCTATAGTGCAGAGGAGGTCATTCAGCCCATCGAGTCAGATCAGCCATGATCTTATTGAATGGCAGGGCAGGCTCGAGGGGCTAGATGGCCTACTCCTGCTCCTATTTCTTATGTTCTTATGAGTCTGCACTGACCGCAATCCCACCCAGGCTATATTCCTGTAACTCCACATATTTACCCTGCTAATCCCCCTGACACTAAGGGTCAATTTAGAATGGCCAATCAACCTAACCCGCATATCTTTGGACTGTGGGAGGAAACCGGAACACCCGAAGGAAACCCGCGCAGACACGGGGAGAACGTGCAAACTCCACACAGTCACCCGAGGCCGGAATTGAACCTGGGTCCCTGGCCCTGTAAGACAGCTGTGCTAATCACTGTGCCACCATGCCGCCCTATCCATTTTGACCCTATTTGACTCTACCCCTTTTGGTAGACGTTTGGATCTATCTTCCGCAAACGTCAATTGATACTAGATCAATTGTAAATTTAAAATCTGAGATTGATGGACGTTTGTTACCCAAAGGTGTTAAGGGATACGTGGCATAGTTTGATAGATGGAGTTAGGATGCAGATCAGCCATGATCTCTTTGAGTGGTGGAACTGTCTCAAAAGGTGAAGGCCTCTTGTTCCTATAAGTGAAGAATTGTAAATCGCGAGAGGGTATATCAGAGATGTTGTTGAAATGAAAGGTAGATGAGGCTCCTATGTTTGGCACTTACCATTGCAGAGTTCCAAATGAATTGCATCATTAGTTGTGAGTCCGCATAATTGTTTCCCAGTCGATGAACTTGGATCAAATCTGAGAGGATTGTAAACCAGCACATGTAGCTCCTAACTTCAAGAAAAGGAGTGAATGTGAACCCTCATTTCTGGACCTGTAAATCTTTTGTTTCTGGTTCATTAAAAGCACTTCTCTCTTTGTATATTTTCTTAAGCATTTAAGTTACTTACAAACTAACTCCGTGGCCATAATGTGTTTGCACAGACTACACTTAGTTGTACTCTTAGCTCCTGCGATTTAAAAAAAAAAAATGTTTTTCATGTAGGCATTGTTGATTGGGCCAGCATTTATTGCCCATCCCTAAAATGCCCTCAGCGCATTTAAGAGTCAACCACATTGCTGTGGATCTGGAGTCACATGTAGGTCAGACCAGGTAAGGACTGCAGATTTCTTTCCCTAAAGGACATTAGTGAACCAGATTTGTTTTTACAACAATCAACAATTGTTTCATGGTCATTATTAGATTTTGAATTCCAGATTTTAAATTTGCCATCTGCTGTGGTGGGATTCAAACCCAGGTGCCCAAAGCATTGCCCTGGGTCTCTGAATTACTCGTCCAGTGGCAAAACTACTCCACTGCCGCCTCCTGGGACTAGTCAAGCTTTGTGGTATCAGCACTTGTAAAAGTGATGATATCTTGCTGTTAATTAAATGTAGCGAAATAATCTGTACCATCTATCTATTGAAATATAAAGAATTGTAGTGATTAGTTGTTGCTGAATCATTACTGCATCCTGATCAAAGTCCTTAACTTGCCATTATCAGACATTTCTGCTTTTCCTGACAGTGTGAATGTCTTAGATAGCGTTTCAGGAGATGTTCGAACCCCAGACAAACTAATTGATGGAGTAAATGACACAAATGATGGCAGACACATGTGGTTAGCCCCTATTCTTCCTGGTTTGGTAAGAAACTAATTTTCTCTTCAATGGTTATTCTGTTTTGAAGAGAAAATCTGATTATGTGCCCTTGTGAAACTTGCTGCTTATTTGGTATAATGGCCTGTTGTCGAAATACCAACAAGGCTGCTTTACTGAAATATATGTGCAAATGCATTTAAGGGCAAATGGAAGGTTAAACATGATGCTACGCCAGATTTCTTTTACTCATTCATGGGACATGGGCGTCGCTGGATGGCCAGTATTTATTGTAAGGAGTCTAACAACAGGTTAAAGTCCAACAGGTTTATTTGGTAGCAAACGCCACTAGCTTTCGGAGCGCTGCTCCTTCGTCAGGTGAGTGGAAGATCTGCTCATAAACAGCAAATAGGGCATATAAAGACACAAACTCAATTTACAGAATAATGAATAATGATTGGAATGCGAGTCTTTACAGCTAATCAAGTCTTAAAGGTACAGACAATGTGAGTGGAGGGAACATTAGCACAGGTTAAAGAGATGTGTATTGTCTCCAGACAGGACAGCCAGTGAGACTTTGCAAGTCCAGGCAAGTTGTGGGGGTTACAGATAGTGTGACATGAACCCAAGATCCTGGTTCAGGCCGTCCTCATGTGTGCGGAACCTGGCTATCAGTCTCTGCTCAGCGACTCTGCGTTGTCGTGTGTTGTGAAGGCCGTCTTGGAGAATGCTTACCCGAATATCAGAGGCCGAATGCCCGTGACGGCTGAAGTGCTCCCCAACAGGAAAAGAACAGTCTTGCCTGGTGATTGTCGAGCGGTGTTCATTCATCCATTCCGCACACATGAGGACGGCCTGAACCGGGATCTTGGGTTCATGTCACACTATCTGTAACTCCCGCAACTTGCCTGGACTTGCAAAGTCTCACTGGCTGTCCTGTCTGGAGACAATACACATCTCTTTAACCTGTGCTAATGTTCCCTCCACTCACATTGTCTGTACCTTTAAGACTTGATTAGCTGTAAAGACTCGCATTCCAAACATTATTCATTATTCTGTAAATTGAGTTTGTGTCTTTATATGCCCTATTTGCTGTTTATGAGCAGATCTTCCACTCACCTGACGAAGGAGCAGCGCTCCGAAAGCTAGTGGCGTTTGCTGCCAAATAAACCTGTTGGACTTCAACCTGGTGTTGTTAGACTCCTTACTGTGTTTACCCCAGTCCAACGCCGGCATCTCCACATCAGTATTTATTGCCCATCCCTAGTTACCCAAGGGAAGTTGAGAGTCAACCACATTGCTGTGATTCTGGAGTCACATGTAGGCCAGACCAGGTGAGGACAGCAGATTTCCTTCCCTAAAAAACATTAGTGCTAAAAGACATTCCCTAAAAGACCAGCTCCAGGGACCTGGATTCAAATCCCAGCTCGGGTCACTGTCTGTGTGGAGTTTGCACATTCTCCCTGTGTCTGCGTGGGTTTCCTCCGGGTGCTCTGGTTTCCTCCCATAGTCCAAAGATGTGCGGGCTAGGTTGATTGGCCATTCTAAATTGCCCCTTAGTGTCCCGGGATGCATAGGTTAGAGGGATTGGTGAGTAAATATGTAGGGATATGGGGATAGGGCCTGGGTGGGATTGTGGTTGGTGCAGACTCGATGGGCCGAATGGCCTCTTTCTGCACTGTAGGATTCTATGATTCTAGTGAACCAGATGTTCAGGTACACTGAGTGAGAATTTAACATGGCCAATGCACCTAACCAATACACCTTTTGGACTGTGGAAGGAAACCGGAGCACCTAGAGGAAACCCACGCAGATACGGGGAGAATGTGCAAACTCCACATAGGCAGTGACCCAAGCCAGGAATTGAACCCGGGTCCCTGGCGCTGAGAGGCAGCAGTGCTAACCACTGTGCCACAGTGCTGCATGGGCAATAAATACTGGCCTAGCCAGCGATGCACATATCCCTTGAAATAATACATTTTTAAAAATCTAGGTAAGGATGCTTTGATAGATTGATTCCAGCTGCAATTTAACAATCAGTCCCTTGTCAGTGGTTGATCAATAAGTGTTCACAGAATCATACAGAATCACAGAATGTTACAGTGCAGAAGAGGCCCTTCAGCCCATCATGTCTCCACCGACGCATGAAATGCCCTGACCTGCCCACCTAATCCCACTTGCCAGCACTTGGCTCATAATCTTGAATGTTATGGTGTGCCAGGTACTACTTAAAGGATGTGAGGCATCCCACCTCCACCACTCTCCCAGGCAGTACATTACAAACCATCACCACCCTTTGAGTAAAAACATTTTTCCTCAAATCCCCCCTAAACCTCCCACCCCTCACTTTTAACTTGTGTTCCCTCGTAACTGACCCTTCAACTAAAGGGAACAGCTGCTCCCTATCACCCTGTCCATGCCCCTCATAATCTTGAACACCTCAATCAGGTCGCCCCCTCAGTCTTCTCTGCTCCAATGAAGACAACCCAAGCCTATCCAATCTCTCTTCATAACTTAAATTTTCCATCCCAGGCAGCATTCTGATAATCTCCTCTGCACCCCTTCCAGTGCATTCACGTCCTTCTTATAATGTGGCGACCAGAACTGCGCACAGTACTCCAGCTGTGGCCTCACCAAAGTTCTATACATCATGACCTCTCTGCTTTTGTAATCTATACCCCAATTGATAAAGGCGGTTGTGATTGAAGAATTGCATGAATCACAGAGTGTAAATGGTTGTGTGCTAATTCTTAACCTCATACTAGGGCTGAGGCTGCTGAAGGCCCTCGTATTGACAGATTGGATTGAAGGAGGACAAAGGATGCAGAAGGGGTAGATGGCTGGAAGAGCTTGTGGGGCTGATGTGGGACAAGGCCATGAAAGGATTTGCAGAGAAGGCCAGAGATTTCAAATTTAATGTGTTTGGAGAAAGTCAGCCAGTGTAGGCCAGAGTGGAAGGATACAGCCAGCTGTGATTTGGACATGTTGCAATTTATTCCAATGGAATAAATGGTGACGGGTTTTTTTATAAAGCGTACCATCACACACATATTTGTTTCCCTTTGGGGAATAGTGGGGAAGTGGTGGAAGGATTCCCAAACTGGTTATCAACTCTTTGAACTATGTTATAAACACTCCTGTGGCCAATTAATCCCGGCATTGGACTTGGAGCTGCTGGTCCAGAGGTAAGGGCGCTACCTTCTGTGCCACAAGACCTCCCATCGTAAGGTGTAGTGTGGCTGAGAAGGAAGCATGGATCAAGGTTTTAGTAGAAGAGGGGCTGATTTAGAGGCAAATTGGACAATGTTGTGGAGGTATACGATGCTTGTCAGATCAATTCTTCATGTGAGAACCAGGTCAAAGAACTTGACCTGTTCTAGTTTCAAAACTCGCCTGAGAACCACACTCCAAGATATCTGACTGCTAGAAACTTTGCAGCCTGTGAACTCTTCCCTTTAGAAGACACTCACTTCAACTTTAAATTATCAAATCCCTTCAAGGAGGCACTGGCCTGCCATCTGGAACACTGGAAAACATAAATCAGAGATTGAATTAATTGCAACCTATAAAAATCTCTGTTTATCTGTATTCAATCTGTGTGTGTCCGTGTGTGTGAGACCAAGTGTTCGATAAGCATTAATTCGGAGCAAGTGTATGAGAATAAATAACCTTTATTTTAGACTCTCGAACACTTACTGCTGAATTATTTAATTGGAATATACACTTCCTGGGTAAGAAATACCACGCGCTATAGAAAATATACTGATTATGGGCAATAAGAGAGCAGACACCTTCTGCCTGTGACAGCATTGTTTCAGTTTGTTATTACCATCAAGCGGCCTTGGACCTCTGCTTCTCCTGTAGATGGTCATCAACTTGTATCCTTTTGCATTCAGTGTCTGGCACTAACACTGTGGCCAGATCTTTGGAAAGTATGTGCCAGAAAACCCTTATCCTTTGCTATACAACATGGCCAATCGATCCGTGAGTGCAAAGTTCCTCTGCTCCGCAGAATCAATCTTCTAGCAGCTGCTGCTAACAGTGCAGAAGGAGGCTATTCGGCCCATCGTGCCTGCACCCCCGGCTCTCTGACAGAGCATTCCACCCAGGTTCTATTCTCCCATGTGTTTACCCTGCTAATTCCCCCTAACCTAAAGGATAGATTTTGTGCAGGATTCAGAAGCAAAACACACTTGAATATGTGATTGCTACGTTGAGAGCGAAACCAAACAAGAGCTGTTCTGTGGAACCAAGCAATTAAGAATAGATGATGAAGGAGAATGTTATGCTGAACCATGAGTAACCTATAAAAGACTTGCCTTTCTCATCATTGCAATAAAAATAAATCAGACTCATCATATGTTATTGCGGAAGCTCTGTGAGTTATTGAATCTAAAATGTACATTGAGTTGCTCCTTCTGTTGCAGGTGAATCGTGTCTATGTCATTTTTGATCAACCCATTTCTGTAACAATGATTAAACTCTGGAATTATTCAAAAACACCTCAAAGAGGAGTAAAAGAATTTGGGGTATGTTACCTTTCGTTTAAGTGAGGAATGAAGCTGGTTAATTGTATGCTCTTTAGTGGCAATACCAAACTAGTTTTAAATAGATACAGGCTCATCATGAGTATAAAATTCAGGAATCCCAGTTGTAGCTGGCCACTTTCACAGCCAATGTTTACTGAGAAAAGATCCTGAGTGCTTCATTGTTGATGCTACATCTGAAAATGTTGCTCTTCATTCATAATTTTTAAAATAGTAAAAGAATGATCAGACTCCAGAGCACTCGAATCACAATTATCATTTACAAATGTAATGCATATACAAGTGAGCTAAGAAGATTTTAAACCTATGTCACCATTGCTTACTGTACTCTAACAAAGAATAGAAGTCATAGATAGCCATAGAATCTCTACAGTGCAGAAAGAGGCTATTTGGCCCAATGAGTTTGCATTGGCTTTCTGACAAAGCATCCCACCCAGGTCCTATTCTCGTAGGGAGGCACGGTGGCACAGTGGTTAGCACTGCTGCCTCACAGCGCCAAGGACCCGGATTCGGTTCCCAGCCTGGGTCACTGTATGGAGTTTGCACATTCTCCCCACGTCTGCGTGAGTTTCCTCGGGTGCTCCAGTCCTAAGATGTGCGGGTTAGATGGATTGGCCATGCTAAATTGCCACTTAGTGCCAGGGGGCTAGGCTAGTAGGGTAAATATATGGGGTTATGGGGATAGGGCCTGGGTGGGATTGTGGCCGTTGAGACTCAATGGGCCGAATGGCCTCCTTTTGCACTGTAGGGATTCTATGATAACCCCATGTGTTTACCCTGCTAATCCCCCTAACCTACACACCTTGAGCTACTAAAGGGCAATTTAGCATGGCCAATCTACCTGTCGGTATAAGAAGTACAATTAATTCAGTGTTTACTTTTGACTGTGTTATTTCATATTTTTCTATTATTTCACAGCTCCTTATTGATGATTTATTAGTCTACAATGGAATCCTAGATATTGTGAGTCAAGTGGCCCGAGGTATCCTTCCAACTTGTGAGCCTGTTATCCCATATCATACAATCCTTTTCACCAATGATGAAAAGATTACACACAGAGAGAAATATACTGTTATAAGGTATGTTGCATCTAATATGTTACTTTTCCTAAATTAGGTTTCTCAGTCTTGTATTTGTGAAAGCAAGTGAGAATAGTGCCACTTAGCTGGACAATGGAGGAAGAGGTGCTGGTGGAAAATGGTGTAGTTGTCATGTCAACCATGGTCATAATCATCGAGGATGTCATTTGTATCTGGTTTTCATGCTATGATGAGGCAAGCACTTGATTAGGGAGGTTCATATTGGAAATTTGAAGGCAACCACACATTCAAGAACTTTGGACAGGAAAGGAAAATTGTGGCGGGGGGGCGGTGGAGATGATAGTTTGCAACGGCAAAAGGGTCAAAGGTGAGTTTTGAGAAGTGGGTGATGGATGGCTGTTTTGTAAGGATAATGGGATGGTAGCTAATAAGTGGGGAACCATTTTCAAAATAGCCAGCATACGGGAAGGAAGTTGTGATCAGTTTTTTGGGAATAGAGTCCTGAGGATGGATTTTAGAAATGCTGAGGTATCATGCATTGAGGACTAATTGGTACAAGAGAAAGAAGTGAATAATTCTTTGCAAGAGCTCTAATAGCTTTGCTGAGGAGTCGGTTTTATAGTAGCTGTTAGGGGAGAACCATTTATATGGTTTTCATCAACTCTTTCTTGGTTGTCAGTGCAAACTTCTTAAATTAGTCTTTTTTTCTCTGACCTTTAGCCACAAAGCAGAAAAAAGTGACAAAATATTCAATAAACTAATGACTGCCTGCCTGTATTTCAGTGCTCCTCCGCTAAAGGTGGTTTTGTCTCCTATCAGTGGTTTGTGAAAATGAATATGTTGGACATCCCATACTTTTAAAAAAATATTTGTTCATGGGATGTGGCAAGGTCAGCATTTGTTGCCCATCTCTAATTGCCCTTGAACTACATGGCTTTCCCAGCCATTTCCAAGGGTAGTTGAGAGTCAACCACATTGCTGTGGGTCTGGAGTCACATGCCAGCAGGTAAGGACAACAAATCTCCTTCCCAAAAGGACATTAGTGAACTAGATGAATTTCTACAACAATTGATGACAGTTTCATGGTGACCATTACTGAGACTGGCTTTCATTTCCATGTTTTTTAATTTAATGGAGTTAAATTCCACCTGTTGCCATGGTGAGGTTTGAACCTGTACCCTAGAGCATTAGCCCGGGCCTCTGAATTACGAGTCCAATGACATAGCTACCATGCCACCATCTCCCCTTTACTTTACTTAACATTTCTTTTGTTGTTTGAAATTTGTAGTTGTAATTTGAACTGATATGAAGTGATCTTTCCATGAGCTACATGTTATATTCATATAAAACTCGATCTAGTCTTCATCAATTTGATTATCTCAAAAATCACTATTGGTTCCCAAAGGAATTTGTCTTAACTCGGAACAAAGAATGCACTCAGCTTAAATGTACGTGTTCGAGTCTGTATTTGAGTCTGTGTCAATTTATTATATGAAGGCCAGATTTTAATGTGGGTGAGGGGGCTTGGAAAACCAGTGAGGGGGGAACCCAGGAAGTCTGATGCTATTCAGTTCCAGTCAGGCACTTAACTGGGCAGATTCAGGCTTCCTGTCCGATTAAGCCCCAAGTAGGGTGGAAATCCCACCTTCAGGAGCAGCCAGCCAGTTAGAGTCTGGGATCTCTGTAGTACTGCCAGCGCCACCAGGTGCAGTGGTTACTGCCAGTACTGCAACCATAACAGGGATCAGCAATGGATCGCGAGATAAAGGGGAATGTCAGGGTGGAATGGAGGTCATGGAGAAGGGTCATCAAAAGTTCATTTATGGAAACGGCCACCTTATAATGGAGTACAAATGGAATCCTGATGTTAGCTCATGAAGTGACCATTTCTTAATTTGACATTATTTTAGTTTATTCGTATCTTAATTCAGGGGAGCGAGTTGAGATTCTGAGAAGGCAGCTTAGCACCTAGAAAAAATGCAACAGGTGTGCCAAAGCTTTGAGTAATCTAGTTATTGGGATTAGACTCCCGTGTGGCCAGTGAGGCATAGAGCAAATTTCTGAGCCCTGGAAGTAATATACAGGACTACAAGGCAGATTTTCATTCAAGAGACGTGGACTTCGCTGACTAGGCCAGCATTTATTGACAATCCCTAATTGCCCTTGAGAAGGTGGTGGTGAGTTGTCTTCTTGAACAGTTGCAGTCTGTGTAGTGCAAGTACACTCACAGTGCTGTTAGGGAGGGAGTTCCAGGATTTTGACCCAGCAACACTGAAGGAAAGGCAATATATTTCCAAGTCAGGATGGTGAGTGACTTGGAGGGGAACTTCCAGCTGATGTTCCTATGTATCTGCTGCTCTTGTCCTTCTAGATGGTTGTGGGTTTGTATCATGACCTAGTGCCATTCCCTGCCTTTTCCCCATATCCCTGCATGTTGTTTCTATTAAAATAATCATCCAATGCCCTCTTGAATGCGTCAGTTGTGTTGTCTAAGGAACCTTGCTGAGCTGCTGCAGTGCATCTTGTAGATGGTACACACGGCTGCCACTGTGCATTGCTGATAGAGGGAGTGAATGTTTGTAGATGTGATGCCAATCAAGCGGGCTGCTTTGTCCTGGATGGTGCTGCACTCATCCAGGCAAGTGGAGAGTATTCCATCACATTCCTGACTTGTTCCTTGTAGATGAGGGACAGACTTTGGGGAGTCGAGGGGTGAGTTACTCGCTGCAGGATTCCTAGCCTTTGACCGGCTCTTGTAACTACGGTATTTATATGGCTGATTACTAATATCTGTAGACAGTACATAAACAGGATGTTGGTCTTGAAAGCAGGGAATTAAAAGCAATCACATAGCTATGTGTAATATTCTAAAGTTTATACATATAAAAAAGTTTAATCCAGAGCATTACTGATAAAGTAAACCATTAAAGTAGAGCAAATGACCGCAGGCCCGGGCTAAAAAAGGCAAGTTTCGATACTAATGTCAGGAAGCACATTTATCCAGCTCAATGATATTCATCATCCAACAGCAACTAGGTCAACTCCTCTTTTTGCTGCCCTCTACTTTGCTCTCTGGAAGCAATCCCAGGAGACGTATACTCTCCTGTGTTAAACATACTTTGTATTTCTCAAATGTTGGTGGGAGATTTTATACTTCACTTTTTGCAATCCATCATGAAGTTTTATTTATTTATTTGTGTCACAAGTAGGCTTACATTAACACTGCAATGAAGTTGCTGTGAAAATCCCCCAGTCGCCACACTCCGGCGTCTGTTCGGGTACACTGATGGAGAATTTCGCACGGCCAATGCACCTAACCAGCACGTCTTTCGGACTGTGGGAGGAAACCAGAGCACCCGGAGGAAACCCGCGCAGACAGGGAAGAATGTGCAAACTCCACACAGACAGTGATCCAAACCTGAGTCCCTGGCACTGTGGGGCAGCAGTGCTAACCACTGTGCCACCGTGCCGCCCTAGAAGGGAAATAAAATGCGTTTCCACAATGATCTCGGAATCTTGTTAAGAAATTTGAATGAGAGAATATAACAATAAGATGATGTCAGCAACTGTATAAATTGAGGACTTTAGGAGAATGAAAACAAGTAGCAAGTCCCATTAAACCAATCAACGAGTTCACTAATGTTTTACTTTCTCCTGCAGCAACAAAGTGGAAGATCAGGATGTGAAAATGACTAATGAAAACCAAATTATTCAACGATCCAAGAAGAAACAAACAGCTGACCCAGGTTCAATGTGCATCATTTTCTCTGTTGAAGCTCAGTAAAAGGCTGAGGCTTATTGTGTAGGGATGATATGAATAAAGAAATTCATTTTAGATCACCCTGCATTCTGGTTGAAGAGACTGTAGATTGACGAGGCCAAAAGTCAATGTAGGAACCAATAACGTGGGAATAGAAGTCTAGTGCAGGTAGTATGTGAGGTGTTTAGATCGAGGCTGAAAATTTAGGCCTCAATGTAATCCCAGAATTACCCTGAGCCTCATGCTGGGCAGTTTAGGTAAGGACAGGTAGGATCCATCCAAGTTGTGGTTTGATAGTGCAGGAGGAAGGGTTTCAGATTCTGATGGCATTGGGATCATTTCTGAGGTAGTTGTGGAGGGCTTCACCTGAACTGGCAGACTACCAGTGCAGAGTAAATAAGGCAGTAGAATGGATTTTATAATAGTATAACATGTAGAGAGGAGACTAAAAATAATTAAGAAAAAGAGAGTTTCACTTGTGTGAATGGAAGGGAATAATGCATAGAACCAGTGAGCTAGAAGCACTAGTACCTATGAGGAGATAGATGTGGGAGTAATTGACTCCTGGGTGATATCAGACGATGACTGGAAAGCTGATATAAAGGGTTTTTTGTTGTGTTGGGAAGGCAGGAGTGGGACAGCATTATTTGTTTGCGACTAGTTACAATGGAATTGAATGAAGGAAGCATCACTTATTTTTAGGACATCCTCCTTATATCAGTTAGCTTGACTATTTACGGCAGTCCTTTCCATCTCCCTTGCTTATGTGCTTTGTACTGCATGAGGTGATAAAGCTGATCTGTGAGTGAGTGTGATTCTAAACAGATACATCACATTGTGTAAGGATTAGGGTGAGTGTCAGTGGAAGATGGATAATTGTGACGGTGATGAAGTGCACAGAAAGTGAAGAGATTTGAGTGGCTGTGAGCAGTGACAGCATGGAGAATGTTTACTGAGACAGGCGTGGGGGCAGTTGTAGTTGAATCAGCAAATGTATTCTCACTTGTCCTGACATGCTTAGGTCATTAAACTGCTTCCGACATTATATCCATGACCTGGAAAAACACTCACACTGCTCGCCACCTCTTTATAGAGAAATCATAGAAATCATAGAAACCCTACAGTGCAGAAGGAGGCCATTCGGCCCATCGAGTCTGCACCGACCACAATCCCACCCAGGCCCTACCCCCACATATTTTACCCGCTAATCCCTCTAACCTACGCATCCCAGGACTCTAAGGGGCAATTTTTTTTAACCTAGCCAATCAACCTAACCCGCACATCTTTGGACTGTGGGAGGAAACCGGAGCACCCGGAGGAAACCCACGCAGACACGAGGAGAATGTGCAAACTCCACACAGACAGTGACCCGAGCCGGGAATCGAACCCGGGACCCTGGAGCTGTGAAGCAGCAGTGCTAACCACTGTGCTACCGAGCCGGGATTACATCAAGCTGATGCACATCTCACCTATTGCATAGCTCGGAGATGCAAAATTCAAAATTAATCAGTGCAATTGAATTTAGGTTGCAGATTACAAACTGTTCAGTTGACTTTGGAGTCTTCCATAAGACATAGGAGCAGAATTAGGCCACTCGGCCCATCGGGTCTGCTCTGCCAATCAATCATGGCTGATATTTTTCTCATCTCCATTCTCCTGCCTTTTCCCCATAACCCTTGACCCCCTTATTAATCAAGAATCTATCTGTCTTTGCCTTAAAGACACTCAATGACCCGGCCTCCACAGCCTTCTGCGGCAAAGAGTTCTACAGATTCACCATTCTCTGGCTGAAGAAATTCCTCCTCATTTCTGTTTTAAAGGATTGTTCCTTTAGCCTGAGGTTGTGCCCTCTGGTTCTAGTTTTTCCTACTAGTGGAAACATCCTCTCCACGTCCACTCTATCCAGGCCTCACAGTATCCTGTAAGTTTCAATAAGATCCCCCTCATCCTTCTAAACTCCAACGAGCACAGACCCAGAGTCCTCAACCATTCCTCATACGACAAGCTCTTCATTCCAGGGATCATTCTTGTGAACCTCCTCTGGACCCTTTCCAAGTCCAGCACATCCTTAGATATGGAGCACAAAACTGCTTACAATACTCCAAATGGGGTCTGACCAGAGTCTTATACAGCCTCAGAAGTACATCCCTGCTCTTGTATTCCAGTTCTCTTGTATTCCCCAAGCAATTCCACACACACCTCTCAAGCCTTCCCGTTCCAAAGCATCCATCATAATACCAGGGCCCTGATGCCTTCTGGCTCATGGAGTCGTAGAGGTTTACAGCATGGAAACAGGCCCTTCGGCCCAACTTGTCCATGCCACCTTTTTTTTTAAACCCCTAAACTAATCCCAATTGCCTGCATTTGGCCCATATCACTCTATACCCATCATACCCACGTAACTATCTAAATGCTTTTTAAAAGACAAAATTGTACCCGCCTCTACTACTACCTCTGGCAGCTTGTTCCAGACACTTACCACCCTCTGTGAAAAAATTGCCCCTCTGGACACTTTTGTATCTCTCCCCTCTCACCTTAAACCTATGCCCTCTAGTTTTAGACACCCCTATCTTTGGGAAAAGATATTGACTATCTAGCTGATCTGTGCCATTCATTATTTTATAGACCTCTATAAGATCACCCCTCAGCCTCCTACGCTCCAGAGAAAAAAGTCCCAGTCTATCCAGCCTCTCCTTATAACTCAATCCATCAAGTCCCAGTAGTATCCTAGTAAATGTTTTCTGCACTCTTTCTAGTTTAATAATATCCTTTCTATAATAGGGTGACCAGAATTGCACACAGTATTCCAAGTGTGGCCTTACCAATGTCTTGTACAACTTCAACAAGACATTCCAACTCCTGTATTCAATGTTCTGACCGCTGAAACCAAGCATGCCGAATGCCTTTTTCACCACTCTGTCCACATGTGACGCCACTTTCAAGGAGCTATGAACATGTATCCCTAGATCTCTTTGTTCTGTAACTCCCTCCAAAGTCCTGCCATTAACTGAGTAAGTCCTGCCCTGGTTCAATCTAGCAAAATGCATCACCTTGCATTTGTCTAAATTAAACCCCATCTGCCATTCGTCAGCTCATTGGCCCAATTGCTCAAGATCCCATTGCAATTGGAGATAACTTTCTTCACTGTCCACTACGCAACCAATCTTGGTGTCATCTGCAAACTTACTAACCATCCTATATTCTCATCCAAATCATTAATGTAAATGACAAATAACAGTGGACCCAGCACTGATCCCTGAGGCACACCGCTGGTCACAGGCCTCCAGTTTGAAAAACAACCCTCTACAACAATATTCCTACATTTAGGAATTTGGTGGAGTCTCGTGTACTTCCTGGTAGCTAGCCAGGAAATGGGTTGTGTTTTATTCTGGATGTAGTCTCTGGTCTATCAGCAGCAACAGCTGCAGGAAAAGCAGGAGGAGAAAAAGGAGGAGGAATCCTGAGTTTAATGCACTCAATGAATTGCACAGTAGAAGAGGGGTATACGTGGACTTTAGGGAAGTCTATGACAAGTGATTAGTTTAATGTGGCACTGCAGTTCCCATGCGCGCCCACATCCCTCCCAGATCAACAAGTTGGGAGTGGAAATGTCCACGATTTTGACAGTGCCCTTCAGTCATTTAATCACCTTAGCCCCACCTTAAAGAGCTACCAGTCTATCAGATAGCCAGCAGTCTGTCTTCCCATAATGCCACCTAGGAGCAATGGACACTGCTGGGACTACAGGCAGTTCCACCACAATGTGGAGCACAGCTAAGTCAAGGGGTATGGGGGTGGGCTGGGTCCAAGGGAAAGGGTTAAAGGTGGGGGGGTGGTAGGAGCACCAAAGAGACTAGGGAGTATGCAAAGGAGAGTCTTCCACCCTTGTCTTGCAGCATCCTATGCTTTTTTTATATTCATTCGTGGGACATGGGCGTCGCTGGCTGGCCAGCATTTATTGCCCATCCCGAGTTGCCCTTGAGAAGATAGTGGTGAGCTGCCTTCTTGAATTGCTGCAGTCTATATGCTGTGGGTTGACCCAGAAAGCCATTAGGGTGGGAATTCCGGGATTTTGACCCAGCAACTGTGAAGGAACGGCTGCAAATTGACCAATGCGGGCCTCCATCGGCGATGGGGGAATGAGGCCCTGAATTTCCATTTTAAGGTCAATAGACCAAAGGGTGGGTGAGTTTTGTAACATCTCCCTGTCCCCTGTTTAATTGCAGTGAAGATGGGGGCGGATACAGTGACCATCGGATTTCACAGCAGTTGAACATCTCACCCAGCCTAAGATTACAGATGGGAAAGTACTCAGGAATACCAACTGGTATGAAATTAGGGGACTGGATTGGAAATTGGTGAAAGGAACAATGCCCACCAATATTTCCAAATTAGAAAAGGCCTTTCACGGGATTCAGTTCACTGTTTATTAATGATTAGGGTATAGACCTCGAGGGAATGGTGTGAAATTGCAGATGATACAAAAATATAGGGTTATCTCAGGAGTTAATTATTTGGAAGATCAGAAGCTGGAAATGAATATTGATAAAATGGACTAAAAAGTGGCAAATCAAATTCAATGTCAGCAAGATTCTGCATTTTCATTTTAAAAAAAGAAGGTAATTATATCTGAATGGAAATAAGCTCAATGTTGTGGAAGAATGGAGGGATTTTGAGGGATCCAGGATCATAGATACAGCACCTCCGAGGCTGGTAAAAACATCGAATGAGATTGTAGGTTTTAGCATGAGAGGCGTAAATGAGAGATGGTGAGCGATCCCCTGTTATATTACTCTCTGATGTAATCGGGCTCCATTTTATTAGGGAGAGATTGAGACGTTAAAGCAGATTCAATAGGATGTATTCACTAAATAGGGTGATAGACTTGAACAAATTGGAGTATTTCCTCATAGGGCCAAAATGATGAAAGTTTAAAATTCTAAATTGATGGCACAGTGTAGCGATGTGTCAAGGAGTTGAGAGGCCTAGAACAAGAGGCCAACACAACACAAAATGAATTGTAAGATGTGGAGCAAAGAGCATTCTTTTAACAAAGAGACTATGGAATTCACTTCCAGGTTTAGAACATAGAACATAGAACATTACAGCGCAGAACAGGCCCTTCGGCCCACGATGTTGCACCGACCAGTTAAAAAAAAAAACTGTGACCCTCCAACCTAAACCAATTTCTTTTCGTCCATGAACCTATCTACGGATCTCTTAAACGCCCCCAAACTAGGCGCATTTACTACTGATGCTGGCAGGGCATTCCAATCCCTCACCACCCTCTGGGTAAAGAACCTACCCCTGACATCGGTTCTATAACTACCCCCCCTCAATTTAAAGCCATGCCCCCTCGTGCTGGATTTCTCCATCAGAGGAAAAAGGCTATCACTATCCACCCTATCTAAACCTCTAATCATCTTATATGTTTCAATAAGATCCCCTCTTAGCCGCCGCCTTTCCAGCGAAAACAATCCCAAATCCCTCAGCCTCTCCTCATAGGATCTCCCCTCCATACCAGGCAACATCCTGGTAAACCTCCTCTGCACCCTCTCCAAAGCCTCCACATCCTTCCTGTAATGTGGGGACCAGAACTGCACACAGTACTCCAAGTGCGGCCGCACCAGAGTTGTGTACAGTTGCAACATAACGCTACGACTCCTAAATTCAATCCCCCTACCAATAAACGCCAAGACACCATATGCCTTCTTAACAACCTTATCTACTTGATTCCCAACTTTCAGGGATCTATGCACACATACACCTAGATCCCTCTGCTCCTCCACACTATTCAAAGTCCTCCCGTTAGCCCTATACTCAACACATCTGTTATTCCTACCAAAGTGAATTACCTCACACTTCTCCGCATTAAACTCCATCCGCCACCTCTCGGCCCAACTTTGCAACCTGTCTAAGTCTTCCTGCAAACTACGACACCCTTCCTCACTGTCTACCACACCACCGACTTTGGTGTCATCAGCAAATTTGCTAATCCACCCAACTATACCCTCATCCAGATCATTAATAAATATTACAAACAGCAGTGGCCCCAAAACAGATCCCTGAGGTACACCACTTGTAACCGCACTCCATGATGAATATTTACTATCAACCACCACCCTCTGTTTCCTATCCGCTAGCCAATTCCTGATCCAATTTCCTAGATCACCCCCAATCCCATACATCTGCATTTTCTGCAGAAGCCTACCATGGTGAACCTTATCAAACGCCTTACTAAAATCCATATATACCACGTCCACTGCCTTGCCCCCATCCACCTCCTTGGTCACTTTCTCAAAAAACTCAATAAGGTTAGTAAGGCACGACCTACCTGCCACAAAACCATGCTGACTATCACCTATCAATTCATTACTCTCCAAATAACTATAAATCCTATCCCTTATAATTTTTTCCAACATCTTGCCGACAACAGAAGTGAGACTCACCGGTCTATAATTCCCGGGGAAGTCTCTGTTCCCCTTCTTAAACAATGGGACAACATTCGCTAACCTCCAATCTTCTGGTACTATACCAGAGGCCAACGACGACCTGAAGATCAGAGCCAGAGGCTCTGCAATCACTTCTCTTGCCTCCCAGAGAATCCTTGGATAAATCCCATCCGGACCAGGGGATTTATCTATTTTCAGACCCTCCAGAATATCCTGCACATCCTCCTTATCAACTGTAATACTGTCTATTCTACTCCCTTGCAACCCAGTGTCCTCCTCAGCTATATTCATGTCCCCTTGCGTGAACACCGAAGAGAAATATTGGTTCAATGCTTCACCAATCTCCTCCGGTTCCACACATAACTTCCCTCTGCCATCTATAACTGGCCCTAAACTTGCCCTAACCAACCTTCTGTTCTTGACATACCTATAGAACGCCTTAGGATTCTCTTTAACCCTATCCGCCAAAGTCTTCTCATGTCCCCTTTTAGCCCTTCTAAGCTCGCTCTTCAACTCCCTCTTAGCCAATCTAAAGCTTTCTAGTGCACTACCCGAGTGCTCACGTCTCATCCGAACATAAGCCTCCTTTTTCTTTTTAACCAACAAAGAAACTTTTTTGGTGCACCACGGTTCCCTAGCCCTACCAATTCCTCCTTGCCTGACAGGGACATACCTATCACAGACAAGGTAGAAACAACATTGTCATTTAAGATTAGAATTGGATCAGTAGACAAAGGAAAAGACAATAAATATAAGAACAGAGTGGGTTAGTGTAACTCGGGTGGTTTGCTAGAACCAAGGGTAAGTAACAGACAGACTGATCAAACTGAATAGCTTCTTCCTGTGTTGTAAGTTTCTGTGAACATCTTCTAGAGCTTTTATTTAAGAACCATTTTCAGGATAGGTGTAGAACAGAATACAAGGAAACAGTTGATTTTAAACTTTTTTTCTGCCTCACTTTTTTACTTAGTAATCTTTTGGCCATGCTAAATCCTCCCTCCGTGTACCCGAACAGGCACTGGAGTGTGGCGACTGGGGGATTTTCACAGTAACTTCATTGCGGTATTAATGTAAGCCTATTTGTGACACTAATAAATAAACTTTAAACTTTTAAACTTTAATCCTTTGTTTTTTTTGTATTTTTTAGCTCTGCGTCCAAAAACGTGCATGACGGAGAGGGGATCAGCTGGGAGAAGGAGATTCTGGTAAAGATCTCAGTCTTGGAAGGATTGCTTCTGATTTGGATTGTGCTCTGGATGTTAAATTTTTGAGCAAATGTTGACAGGAATCACACAAGGCTACTCACCCAATATTGTTGCTTTTGGCTGTTTTCTCAGCTGCAGGGGTAATGAGTTAGCACTCAGCACCTTCAGGCCAAATAACAGAGTTCATTCAGCTCCAGTTACTGTATGCCATGAGGACTGACTTCACAACATCAGCCAAAATAATATTTACTTTCCCAACCCCCTTTTGGTGTGCCTATCTGACTGAGAATCCGTGCCTGATTGCACATTGTGGCCATTCAGTTGTGCCCACACAAACTTAAATTCGCACAGTAACAAAACGGTTATCAATCCCATTTCGGGGCTTCTCAGATTTGGTCATGCTTTGACAGAAATCAGTGTTTCCAAATATACTTCTCAAAGCTGATGCGCATTTATCTAGTGTCAAGTAAATAGCCCTCAAGTTTGATAAAAATGCTTGATATTTATATCTAAATAAATATTTAATCATTTCACAATATGGTTACTCAAGCTCAGTTGAGAGTTCTTATTCAGAACTTTTTTTTTAGAAACACCTCACTTTATTTATTATGTGTGTTCTGTTCGAAGACGATCTGGAACTTGATGGAAACATTTTTTTTGGTTCTCTGTTCCTGTCACTAGAACATTACTTGTGTTGATTCAAGCACTAATATTAATCGCTTCATTATCATTCAAGCAATATGATTTGATTCAATGTTCCATATTTATTTGACATCTAAAACTCGATGAGCACTAAGTGTCCTTTGAGCAACTGACTCCTTAAACATAGCAATCTTCGACTGAAGAATTTGTTTGTTAAATAACCTATTGATGGCTTCACCCTTTTGGCAATTCCGTGGATAATAACAATGCAAAGTACAGCTGTGTACATTCATCAGCTATGCTGAGTCAAATGGCTTCTTCTCACATTGAGAATTCTTATTTTTGTTAATTCCTCACTTTGAAATACAATTTTTGTGAAATACAAGCACAAGCTGGTCCCACTACATGTGATTGGCACAATGTTGGTAGCATTTGAAGGAGTTTGAAATGTCTCGTATTTAGACATATGCCACACTTTATTCTTTCTGACATTTTTCATGTAATTGTACATATCTGTATGTAGAATGTAAAGAAAAAGTATACTTATTTTTTAAAAAACAGTTAAAATCTGATGAGCAATTTGTAAGTAGCTTTACAGTTACAGTCTAAATAAAAATCAACTTCTGGACAACAGCAAATGTATTTTCTAATGTCATGTCATCCATATTGATCCATGTATTAATTATTTTAATGTCTGGGTGGAAGTAAATTCATAGTTTGTTGTTTAGAAAGGACTACTTTAACCAGGTGCATTTAATTCTATCATGCTTGTCTGGATCAATTTTCCCAATTTCCTTTCGAATCATCGAATCATACAGCGCAGAAGTCCTTCGGCCCATCGAGTCCACACCGACACATTAGAAACATCTGAACTCCCACCTAGTCCCACCTGCCAGCACTTGGACAATAGCCCTGAATGTTACAATGTGCCAAATGCTCATCCAGATACTTTTTAAAGGATGTGAGACAACCCGCTTCTATCACCCTCCCAGGCAGCGCATTCCAGACCGTCACCACCCTCTGGGTAAAAAAACGTTTTTCCCCCTAAACCTCCTGCCCCTCACCTATGTCCCCTTGTGACTGACCCTTCAACTAAGGGGAATAACTGCTCCTTATCCACTCCGTCCATGGCCCTCATAGTCTTGTACATGTCAATCAGGTCGCCCCTCAGTCTTTTCTGCTCCAGAGAAAACAACCCAAGCCTATCCAACCTCTCTTCATAACGTAAATGTTCCATCCCAGGCAACATCCTGGTGAATCTCCTCTGCGCCCCTTCCAGTGCAATCACATCCTTCCAACAATGTGGCAGCCAGAACTGCACACAGTACTATAGCTGTGGCCTCACCAAAGTTCTATGCAACTCCAACATGATTTCCCTGCTTTTGTAATCTATGCCTCGATTGATAAAGGCAAGTGTCCCACATGCCTTTTTCACCACCTACTAACATGCCCTTCTGCTTTCAGAGATCTGTGAACAAACACACCCAGGACCCTTTGTCCTAGTGTCTTGCCATTCATAATTCTTGTCAAATTACTCCTTCCAAAGAGTATCACCTCACACTTTTCAGGGTTAAGTTCTATCTGCTACTTATCTGCTATTTGATCATTCCGTCTATATCTTCTTGTAGCCTCACTGTTAACCACCTGGCCAATCTTTGTGTCATCCGCAAACTTACTAATCCTACCCCCCACATAGTCATCAATTCATTTATATAAATGACGAATAATAGGGAGTCTGACACAGATCCCTGTGGTGCGCCACTGGACACTGGCTTCCAGTCGCAAAAGCAGCCTTCTGTCATCACCCTCTGTCTCCTACAACTGAGCCTATTTTCAATCCACTTTATCAAATTACCCTGTATCCCATGTGAATTTAGCTTCTTTACAAATCTCCCATGTGGGACCTTGTCAGAGGCTTTGCTGAAATCCATCTGAACTACATCGACTGTACTACCCCTGTCTACACAGATAGTTACCTCAGCAAAAAATTCAATCAAATTTGTTAGGCATGACCTCCCTCAGATGAAGCCATGCTGACTATCCCTGATCAAGCTTTGCCTCTCCAAGTGGAGATAGATGCTCTTCTTCAGAAGAGATCCTGAAAATCTCAGTTGGGTCATATAAAAGTTTATTTTCAGCTCGAGGCAATGCAAGATCGGAGTGCTGTTATTATGGCTGTGGATTGTTCTGTGCAGAGAGTTTACAGCCTCTCAGCAGCCCACCATCTGTTCTCCAGAGAAGTGGCAGCTATTCATGGAACACTGCTGTTCTCTCTCGGGGCAACAGAGTTTATCCTCCCACCAATGCCACTTTTTAAAATTCATTCGTGAGACATGGGCGTCACCAGCTGGCCAGCATTTATTGTAAGAAGTCTCACAACACCAGGTTAAAGTCCAACAGGTTTATTTGGTAGCAAATACCATAAGCTTTCGGAGCACAGCTCCTTCGTCAGATGGAGTGGATATCTGTTCTCAAACAGTGCAAACAGACACAGAAATCAAATTACAGAATACTGATTAGAATGCAAATCTCTACAGCCAGCCAGGTCTTAAATGTGCAGACAATGTGGGTGGAGGGAGCATTCAACACAGGTTAAAGAGATGTGTATTGTCTCCAGACAGAACAGCTAGTGAAATTCTGCAAGTCCAGGAGGCAAGCTGTGGGGGTTACTGATAATGTGACATAAATCCAACATCCCGGTTTAGGCCGTCCTCATGTGTGCGGAACTTGGCTATCAGGCATTTGTTGCCCGAGGGCAGTTGAGAGTGGGCACGTTGCCGTGGCTCTGGGGTCACATATAGGCCAAACCGGGTAAGGATGGCAGATTTCCTTCCCTAAAGGACATTAGTGAACTAGATGGGTTTTTCTGACAATCGACAATGGTTTCATGGTCATCAGTAGATTCTTAATTTCGGATATTTTTTTATTGAATTCAAATTCCACCATCTGCCGTGGCGGGATTCGAACCCAGGTCTCCAGAACATTAGCTGAGTTTTTGGATTAATAGGCTAGCAATAATACCACTAGGCCATCACCTCTCCCTCAGAGCAACAGTAAGTTGCCTCACTGTTGCCTCTGAGTCACAGTAAGAGTTTTAACAACACCAGGTTAAAGTCCAACAGGTTTATTTGGTAGCAAATGCCATTAGCTTTCGGAGTGCTGCTCCTTCGTCAGATGGAGTGGAAATCTGCTCTCAAACAGGGCACAGAGACACAAAATCAAGTTACAGAATACTGATTAGAATGCAAATCTCTACAGCCAACCAGGTCTTAAAGATACAGACAATGTGAGTGGAGGGAGCATTAAGCACAGGTTAAAGAGATGTGTATTGTCTCCAGACATGACAGCCAGTGAGATTCTGCAAGTCCAGGAGGCAAGCTGTGGGGGTTACTGATAGTGTGACATAAACCCAACATCCCGGTTTAGGCCATCCTCATGTGTGCGGAACTTGACTATCAGTTTCTGCTGAGCGACTCTGCGCTGTCGTGTGTCATGAAGGCCGCCTTGGAGAACGCTTACCCGAAGATCAGAGGCTGAATGTCCGTGACCGCTGCTCCCCCACAGGAAGAGAACAGTCTTGCCTGGTGATTGTCGAGCGGTGTTCATTCATCCGTTGTCGTAGCGTCTGCATGGTTTCCCTAATGTACCATGCCTCGGGACATCCTTTCCTGCAGTGTATCAGGTAGACAACGTTGGCCGAGTTGCAAGAGTAGGTACTGTGTACCTGGTAGATGGTGTTCTCACGTGAGATGATGGCATCCGTGTCGATGATCCGGCACGTCTTGCAGAGGTTGCTGTGGCAGGGTTGTGTGGTGTCGTGGTCACTGTTCTCCTGAAGGCTGGGTAGTTTGCTGCGGACAATGGTCCGTTTGAGGTTGTGCGGTTGTTTGAAGGCAAGAAGTGGGGGTGTGGGGATGGCCTTGGCGAGATATTCATCTTCATCAATGACATGTTGAAGACAGAGCTACTAGACTGGGAGTGTGGCAGGTGGTGAGGGAACCAACAAGAGGGAAAGCATAATTGATCTCACCCTCACCAACCTGCCTGCTGCAGATGCATCTGTACCACCGCACAGTCCTTGTGGAGACAAAGTCCCGTTTTCACACTGAGAATACCCTCCATTGTGTTGGGTGGCACTTCCACCGTGCTAAATGGGGTAGGTTTCGAACAGATCTAGCAACTCAAGACTGGGCATCCATGAGGAGTTGTGGGCCATCAGCAGCAGCAGAATTGTACTCAAACACAATCTGTAACCTCATGGCCCGGCATATCTCCCACTCAACCATTACCACCAAGCCAGGGGATCAACCCTGGTTCAATGGAGAGTGCAGGAGGGCATGTCCTGAACAACAGCAGGTGAGGTGTCAACCTGATGAAGCTACAAAACAGGACTACTTGCATGCCAAACAGTATAAGCACAAGTGATAGAGCTAAGCGATCCCACAACAAACAGATCAGATCTAAGCCCTGCACTTCCTTAGCCTTTGCAGTATCCAGTGCATTTAGTCATTTCTTGAGATCACGTGGAGTGAATTGAATTGGCTGAAGACTGACATCTGAGATGCTGGGGACCACCGGAGGAGGCCGAGATGGATCATCCACTCGGCACTTCTGGCTGAAGATTGTTGTGAATGCTTCAGCCTTTATCACCAATGTGCTGGGCTCCTCCATCATTGAGGGTGGGGATATTTGCGGAGTCTCCTCCTCCAGTGAGTTGTCTAATTATCCCCCACCATTCACAGCTGAATGTGACAGGACTGCAGAGAACTTAGCTCTGATCTGTTGGTTGTGGGTGTACAACCCTGAGTAAGAGAATTATTTGTTGCAGTGAATGTAACTTAATTGTCTTATGAGGAAAAGTTTGGGGCCTATACTTATTGTGGTTTAGAGAAATGAGAGATTATCTTCCTGAAACATACATGATTGTGAGGATCTTTGACAGAGTAGATGCCAGGAGTATATTTCCTCTTATGGGAGAATCTAGAACAATGGGGCACAATTTCAAAATAAAGGGACCTCCTTAAGACTGAGAGGAAGAGAAACTTCTTTCAGAGGGTTATTAAATATGTTCAATGTTGAGTGAGACAAAGCTTTAATTGACAAAGAAGTTAGCATTTATGGCGGCGGGGGGGAAGCACAGGCAAGAATGATAGAATTCCTACGGTGCAAGAGGAAGCTATTCAGCCTATCAAGCTCACACTGACAACAATCCCACCCAGGACCTATCCCCGTAACTCCCATGTATTTACCTGCTATTCCCCCTGACACTAAGGGGTCATTTACCACAACCGTCAACCTAACCTGCACATCTTTGGAGTGTGAGAGTAAACCAGGGCACCCGGAGGAAACCCATGCAGACACGGGGAGAACGTGCAAACTCTACACAGTGACCCGAGGCCGGAATTGAACCCGGTCCCTGGCGCTGTGAGGCAGCATTGCTAACCACAAAGAAAGTGGAGTTGACGCCACAATCAGATGAGGCATGATCTTATCGAATAGTGGAGCAGGCTCGATGGCCTCCTTCTGCTCTTATGATTTTGTTACTTCTCTGACAGAACCCTTGTCGATTTTGAGGCTAAACGATTGAGAGCGATGGTGACTTTGACAGACATTGACAATACCTGGGCCAGCAGGTTGTCCTATAGAAGGCTTCAGATATCTGCTCCACTATTCGATAAGATCATGGCTCATCTGATTATGGCCTCAACTCCACTTTCTTCGTGATTAGTATTGCTGCCTCACAGCACCAGAGACCCAGGTTCAATTCCGGCCTCGGGTCACTGTCTGTGCGCATTCCCTGTGTCTGCGTGGGTTTCCTCTGGGTGCTCCGGTTTCCTCCCACAGTACAAAGATGTACAGGTTAGGTTGATTGGCTGTGGAAATGGCCCCTTAATGTCAACTGACGTGACACCCTGAGCCTCCTGGGACACGTGTTCAGACATGTGGAGAAAGCTCTTCTGTCTGTACACCCTATGGGGTGACTCTTGTGAGCTTCTCCCCTCCTTCCCTCTTTACTGCTGAACCATTGGTCAATTGGTATTATTGCTAGTGATGCTGCTCCTTGTCTGAGTTGCCACTGAGCACCATCGATCAGAATGTGATAGAACAACCCCCCAAAGTGCAGCAAGTAAAATCCCAGCACAATTACTACCAACAAACACTTTCCCACCCATAGAGATGGAAGCAGCTGGACAGAGTACTGAGCATTTGCTGTATTTCCGTCATTCAGCTCCTCAGTTGCTGCCGTGTCTTCACCTCACTTTCACTGGTAAGTTTCAGGAAGTGCATCGATGTTCAGCTCAAAATCTTGTTGAAAACATTACTCTAATTGAGCAGTTGACGTGTTAATTGTCAGCCTGCCTGTGCCGAGGGTGTTGTTGCAGGTTGAGCCTAATGTGCTCGGGTTAAATGTGGAGGCTGGCTGCTCGAAGCTCGCTTCCTGACACACGGCTATTTTTCCAACCAAATCCCTACCACCAGCATCTAAGCCCATGCTCTCCGGATGTTAAAATCCCCCCCCCCCCCCCCGTATCTCTCATCTTACCACACCATTTTCTGATTAGGAAGTTTACGGACAGAAATAGGTATTCACTCAGCCTTGGCAAAGCACTTTCTTCTGCAATTTGTCCACTGCTAGGCCACAACCATGATATCTAGTCCCATACCAATGAAGGATTTATTCAACATTGCCTACAAACCTAGTCATTGTGATGCCAAGCTGTTATATTAATGGAAACACTTTACACGTGTTAAGCACTTGTCCATGCTTCAGTCCTGGCCAATTGCTTGTTTCACTTTGCTTCCATTGCTCTAGTAGCAAGGCAAATATGTGTTGTGCTTTTGTGACTGGATTAGTAATCCAGAGGCTCAGGTCAATGCTCTGGGGACATGGGTTCAAATCCCACCATGGAATTCAAATTTAATCACTAAATCTGGAGTTCAAAACTAATCTCAGTAATCATGACCATGAAACCATTGTTGATTATCGGAAAAATCCATCTGGTTCACTCATGTCCCTTAGGGAAGGAAATCTTCTGCCCTTACCTGGTCTAGCCTATATGTGACTCCAGAGCCACAGCAATGTGGTTGACTCTTAAAAGCCCTCTAAAATGACCTAGCAAGCATGGGCAACAAATCTTGGCAACAAATGCTGGCCTTGCCAGCGACACCCACGTCCCATGAAAGAATAAAGAAAAATTGTGTGTGTTCCATCGAGTGCTTGTTCATCTGCTTGTATTGTTCAACCTCACTGACAACTAAATCTTAGCCAGGTTTGTTTTTCACAAATTACCTAATAACTAGCTTTTTTCCAGGATTCTCAATCACTGTGGTTTATAATACTGGATTCTCAATCACTGGTATATAATACTGGATTCTCAATCACTGTGGTATATAACACTGGATTCTCCGTCACCGTGGTATATAACACTGGATTCTCAATCACTGAACAAAGAACAATACAGCACAGGAACAGTCCCTTCGGCCCTCCAAGCCCGCGCCGCTCCCCGGTCCAGGATTGAATCCTGAATCCAGGATCCCCGCCCAATTTTCCAGCCTATCTACATACCAATATCCTATCCACCTAGCTGTCCCTCACAGCTACGATGCTTTGTTCATCACAACCTATTAACTCACCCCCACCCCCCCATTCCAGACCATGTGATCTCCAGGGAGAGGCGAAAACCCAGAGTGAAAACCCCAGGGCCAATATGGGGAAAAGAAAATCTGGGAAATTCCTCTCCGACCCCCTGAGGCGATCGAAACGAGTCCAGGAGATCACACTGGCCCTGATCGGAAAATGCTTCCCAACCCGAGTCATTTCCACTTCCACGAACACCATATGAATTCCCTGCCCCCGAGACAGGTTCCCAACTATCCGCAGTCTCGCTCTGTACTGGCAAGATGATCATAGAATGAAGTCCTATAAAGGCAAGATGATCATAGAATGAAGCCTTGAAACGAGAAACAAGGAACAATTAGCCCGCGCAGCTCCCTGGTCCAAACTAGACCACTCTTTTGTATCCCTCCATTCTCACTCCGTTCATATAGCTGTCTAGATAAGTCTTAAACGTTCCCAGTGTGTCCGCCTCCACCACCTTGCCCGGCAACACATTCCAGGCCCCCACCACCCTCTGTGTAAAATATGTCCTTCTGATATCTGTGTTAAACCTCCCCCCCTTCACCTTGAACCTATGACCCCTCGTGAACGTCACCACCGACCCGGGGAAAAGCTTCCCACCGTTCACCCTATCTATGCCTTTCATAATTTTATACACCTCTATTAAGTCTCCCCTCATCCTCCGTCTTTCCAAGGAGAACAACCCCAGTTTCCCCAATCTCTCCTCATAACCAAGCCCCTCCATACCTGGCAACATCCTGGTAAACCTCCTCTGTACTCTCTCCAAAGCCTCCACGTCCTTCTGGTAGTGTGGCGACCAGAACTGGACGCAGTATTCCAAATGCGGCCGAACCAACGTTCTATACATCTGCAACATCAGACCCCAACTCTTATACTCTATGCCCCGTCCTATAAAGGCAAGCATGCCATATGCCTTCTTCACCACCTTCTCCACCTGTGACGTCACCTTCAAAGATCTGTGGACTTGCACACCCAGGTCCCTCTGCGTCTCTACACCCTTTATGGTTCTTCCATTTATCGTGTAGCTCCTCCCTACATTATTCCCACCAAAATGCATCACTTCGCATTTATCAGGATTGAACTCCATCTGCCATTTCCTTGCCCAAATTTCCAGCCTATCTATATCCTTCTGTAGCCTCTGACAATGTTCCTCACTATCTGCAAGTCCTGCCAGTTTTGTGTCGTCCGCAAACTTACTGATCACCCCAGTTACTCCTTCTTCCAGATCATTTATATAAATCACAAACAGCAGAGGTCCCAATACAGAGCCCTGCGGTACACCACTAGTCACAGGCCTCCAGCCGGAAAAAGACCCTTCCACTACCACCCTCTGTCTTCTATGACCAAGCCAGTTCTCCACCCATCTAGCCACCTCCCCCTTTATCCCATGGGATCCAACCTTTTTCACTAGCCTACCATGAGGGACTTTGTCAAACGCTTTACTAAAGTCCATATAGACAACATCCACGGCCCTTCCTTCGTCAACCATTTTAGTCACTTCAAAAAACACCACCAGGTTAGTGAGGCATGACCTCCCTCTCACAAAACCATGCTGACTATCGTTAATGAGTTTATTCCTTTCTAAATGCGCATACATCCTATCTCTAAGAATCTTCTCCAACAACTTCCCCACCACGGACGTCAAGCTCACCGGCCTATAATTACCCGGGTTATCCTTCCTACCCTTCTTAAATAACGGGACCACATTGGCTATCCTCCAATCCTCTGGGACCTCACCTGTGTCCAGTGACGAGACAAAGATTTGCGTCAGAGGCCCAACGATTTCACCTCTCGTCTCCCTGAGCAGCCTTGGATAGATTCCATCAGGCCCTGGGGATTTGTCAGTCTTTATATTCTCTAACAAACCTAACACTTCCTCCTTTGTAATGGAGATTTTCTCCAACGGTTCAACACTCCCCTCAGAGACACTCCCAGTCAACACATCCCTCTCCTTTGTGAATACCGACGCAAAGTATTCATTTAGGATCTCCCCTACTTCTTTGGGCTCCAAGCATAAGTCCCCACTTTTGTCCCTGAGAGGTCCAATTTTTTCCCTAACAACCCTTTTGTTCCTAACGTATGAATAAAATGCCTTGGGATTCTCCTTAATCCTGTCTGCCAAGAACATTTCGTGACCCCTTTTTGCTCTTCTAATTCCCCGTTTGAGTACTTTCCTACTTTCATTGTACTCCTCCAGAGCTCCCTCCGTTTTCAGCTGCTTGGACCTAACATACGCCTCTCTTTTCTTTTTGACCAGTCCCTCAATTTCCCTGGTTATCCACGGTTCTCTAATCCTACCCTTCCTATCCTTTTTTACAGGCACATGCTTGTCCTGTAGCCCTAACAACCGTTCCTTAAAAGACTGCCACATACCAGATGTGGATTTACCCTCAAACAGCCTCTCCCAATCAAGAGCTGCCAATTTCTGCCTGATCCCAATAAAGTTAGCCTTCCCCCAATCCAACACCTTACCCTTGGGACACCACTCATCCTTTTCCATCACTATCCTAAAGCTAACAGAATTGTGGTCACTATTTGCCACATGTTCCCCAACCAAAACTTTGAAGACCTGACCGGGCTCATTCCCCAGTACCAGGTCCAGTATAGCCCCCTCTCTAGTTGGGCTGTCCACATATTGTTCCAACGAACCCTCCTGTACACATTTTACAAATTCCTCCCCATCCAGAGTCCCTGCCCTCAGCGATTTCCAGTCTATACCAGGGAAATTGAAGTCTCCCACTACAACAACCCTATATTTCCTGCACCTATCCAGTATCTCCTGACATATCCATTCTTCCACTTCCCTTGGGCTGTTGGGGGGCCTGTAGTACACCCCCAACATAGTGACTGCGCCTTTCCTGTTTCTAAGCTCCACCCAGAGTGACTCGTTACACGACTCCTCTGAATTGTCCTCCCTCTGCACCGCTGTAATATGCTCTCCAACTAATACCGCTACTCCCCCACCTCTTTTGGCCCCTCCTCTGTCTCGCCTAAAACACTTGTACCCTGGAATATTCAGCTGCCAGTCCTGTCCCTCTTTCAACCAAGTCTCTGTCACCGCAACCACATCCAAATTCCTCGTGCGCATTAAGGCCCCAAGTTCGTCTGTCTTACCTGCTACGCTCCTTGCATTGAAGTATAAGCACTCCAGACCCCCAGGCTCAGTGAGGTCGTCCTCCCCCAGAGTGCTTTTCTTCTTTGCCAGCCTTGTCCCAGCCCCAAGCTCGTCCCCAGCCACCACACTTATAGACCTAATAGTTTGATCCCCACCCCCCGTCATACTAGTTTAAACCCCCCCGAACTGCACTAGCAAAGCTCCCAGCCAGGATATTTGTGCCCTTCCAACTTAGTTGTGACCCCTCCCTCTTGTACAGGTGCCATCCTCTCCTGAAAACCTCCCATTGATCTATGAAAATAAAGCCCTCCCTCCTGCACCAGTCCTTTAGCCAGGCATTCATTTGTACCAGCTCCCTATTCTTAGCCTCACTGGCACGAGGCATTGGGAGCAGCCCAGAGATGGCCACCCGAGTGACCCTACTTTTTAACCTATTTCCCAACTCCCTGAATTGCTCTCTTAGGACCCCCCTACTCTTCCTATCTACGTCATTTCCACCAATGTGTATAATGACATCCGTTTCTTTATCTTCCCCTTTTAATATGCCTCCTATCCGCTCGGAGACATCCGTGACCCCAGCACCAGGTAGGCAGACTACCATCCTGGAGTCCCGTTCGCCCCCACAGAATCGCCTGTCTGTGCCTCTAACTGATGCATCCCCCACCACTATCGCTCTCCTAACCCCTCTCTTCCCTTTCCGGGCCACAGAGCCTGACAGTGTGCCAGTGACCTGGTCACTGTGTCTTACCCCTGGAGAGGCACACTCCTCCACACTATCTAAAACAATATACCTGTTTTGGAGTGGGACAACCACAGGTGACCCCTCTTCTAACTGTTCACTCCCCTCCCCTCTCACACCTGTCACCAAGCCCTTCCTATTTTGAGAGACCACCACTGGAGTCCTCCCTTGTACTTTACCCTTCTGCCCTTTACTCCTCCTAACTGTGACCCACGTGTCATTCTCCCGATGCCCCGGTGTAACTAGTTGCCTATAACTGCTGTCAATTTTTCTCCCATTTTCCCTGACTAGACTAAGGTCAGCGATCTGCAGCTCCAGTTCCCTGACACGGTCTCTCAAGAGCTGCAGTTCCACGTACCTGGCACATATGTGAACATCTGGGAAGCTAGGTGTTTGCAGGAACTCCCACATCCCACATCGGAAGCACTGAACTGGTAGCTGAACACTGTGGTATATAACACTGGATTCTCAATCACTGTGGTATATAATACTGGATTCTCAATCACTGTGGTATATAATACTGGATTCTCAATCACTGTAGTATATAACACTGGATTCTCAATCACTGTGGTATATAACACTGGATTCTCAATCACTGTGGTATATAACACTGGATTCTCAATCACTGTAGTATATAACACTGGATTCTGAATCACTGTGGTATATAACACTGGATTCTCTCAGTTGAGCTAAGAGGAAAGTTAGGCCTCACTGCAACATCTCCAAAAGACAGCACCTCCAATAATGCAACACTCCCTCACGACCATACTGAAGCGTCAGCATGGGTTAACGATTTGTACTCGGGTTTGAATTCATGACCTTCTGTGTCTCACTCACTGACAAAAGTCAAAAAGAGGATTCTTTTTGAAGGAGCTTGACAGGGTAAACCTGGAACGTTGTTCCCTCTGACTGGGTCATCTAAAACACGGGGTCGCAGTCTCAGGATAAGGTCTGAGATGAGTTGAAATGTCTTCCACCACCCCTCCCCTCCCAAAGCCTTGTCAGTTTATTTCTATTGCAGGGAGTTGCGAACCCTCCATCATTGAATATATTTAGTGGGGGTGGCGCAGTGGTTAGCACTGCTGCCTCACAGCTCCAGGGACCCGGGTTTGATTCTCGGCTTGGGTCACTGTCTGTGTAAGTTTGCACGTTCTCCCCGTGTCTGCGTGGGTTTCCTCCGGGTGCTCCGGTTTCCTCCCACAGTCCAAAGAACAAAGAACAATACAGCACAGGAACAGGCCCTTCGGCCCTCCAAGCCCATGCCGCCCCCTGGTCCAAACTAGACCATTCTTTTGTATCCCTCCATTCCCACTCCGTTCATATGGCTATCTAGATAAGTCTTAAATGTTCCCAGTGTGTCTGCTCCACCACCTTGCCTGGCAGCGCATTCCAGGCCCCCACCACCCTCTGTGTAAAATACGTCCTTCTGATATCTGTGTTAAACCTCCCCCCCTTCACCTTGAACCTATGACCCCTCGTGAACGTCACCACCGACCTGGGGAAAAGCTTCCCACCGTTCACCCTATCTATGCCTTTCATAATTTTATACACCTCTATTAGGTCTCCCCTCATCCTCTGTCTTTCCAGGGGTAACAACCCCAGTTTACCCAATCTCTCCTCTGTGCTGGTTAGGTTCATTGGCCATGCTAAATTCTCCCTCAGTGTACCCGAACAGGCGCCAGAACGTGGCGACGAGGGGATTTTCACAGCAAGTGTTAATGTAAGTCTACTTGTGACATTAATAAATAAACTTTAAACTTTATATTTAATGTTGAGGCAGACAAAGGTTTGGTCTCTCAGGGAATCAAAGGATATGGGGAGTGGGCTGAGAAATGGAGTTGAGGCCAATGATCAGGCAAGATCATATAAAACAGGCTGGAGGAGCCGTACAATCTGCTCTTATTTCTTATGTTCTTATCAGTCAAAGTAAGATTGAACTAACCTTGTGCTCCTGAAATTGATGGTGCTAATACTACTGGTTCGTATATAATCATACATTGCTTACTAATGATTTTACCATAGTTTGTTAACGAGCAAAGAACTATGATATTTTACACAGGTTTCCACGATTCATATAAAACTCTTACTCTGGTGTAATATGTGATTGTACAGGTCTGCCCATCCAATCAAGGGTGACTGAGGGACTGACATATGAGGAGAGATTGAGTCGGTTAGGATTATATTCACTGGAGTTTAGAAGAATGCAGAGGTTATAGAAAGAGAGGAACTTAGAACAATCATCATCACTAAGGAAAACGTACTGAGCAAACTATGGGGATTGAAGGCAGGCACGTCCACCGGGCCTGGTGGTCTGCATCCTAGGGTATTAAAGGAAGTAGCATTGGAGATAGTGGATCCATTAGTTACAATATTCCAAAATTAACTGGATATAGGAATGATTATGGTTGATTGGAAAAATGTCAATATAATGTCCTTATTTAAAATCGGAGAGAGGCAAAATGTAGGAAATTAGAGGCCAATTAGTTTAACATCTATTGTTGGTAAATTGTTGGAACTGATTATAAAGGAAGTAATACCAGAACATTTAGAAAGTCAAAATGCAATCCATCAAAGTCAGCATGGTTGTATGAAAGATAAATCATGTTTGACTAATTTGTTTAAGTTCTTCGAAGACACAACAAGCAAGGTGGATAATGGGGACCCTGTAGATGTAGTATATATGGACTTCCGGAAGGCATTTGATAAGGTGTCACACAAAAGGTTAGTTCACGTGGGATTAGGGGTAATTTATTAGCTTGGATAGAGGATTGGTGAACTATAAGAAAGCAGACAGTCAGGATAAATGGGTCTCTCTCGGGTTGGCAGGATGTAACTAGTGGAGTACCACAGGATTCAGTCCTCAAGCCCTAACTATTTCCAATCTATATTAATGACTTGGATGCAGGGGTAGTAAGCACCATAGCCAAATGACATTAAAATAGGTGAGATAATAAGTTGTGATAATGAAATAAGAAATTTACAAATGGATAGGTTCAGTGAATGGAACAAAATGTAGCAGATAGAATTTAATGTGAAATAGTTGATTTGATTTATTATTGTCACATGTATTGCGATACAAAGCATATCATACATAAAGAAGGAAAGGAGTGCAGAATGTAGTGTCACAATCATAGCTAGGGTGTAGAGAAAGATCAACTTAATGCAAAGTAAATCCATTCAAAAGTCTGATGGCAGCAGGGAAGAAGCTGTTCTTGAGTCGGTTGGTACGTGACCTCAGACTTTTGTATCTTTTTCCTGACGGAGGAAGGTGGAAGAGAGAATCTCCGGGGTGCGAAGGGCCCTTAATTATGCTGGCTGCTTTCCCGAGGCAGCGGGAAGTGTAGACAGAATCAATGGATGGGAGGCTGGTTCGCGTGATGGATTGGGCTTCATTCACGACCTTTTGTAGTTCCTTGTGGTCTTGGCAGAGCAGGAGAGGAGCCATACCAAGCTGTGATACAGCCAGAAAGAATGCTTTCTATGGTGCATCTGTAAAAGTTGGTGAGAGTCGTAGCTGACATGCCAAATTTCCTGTGTGAGGTTATATTTTTCTTACCAAAATGGATAAAGACAAACTATTATCTAAATGGAGAGAAACTTTGGAGTGCTTCGGTGCAGAAGGATCTGGGTGTCCTCATGCATGAATCGTAGGAAACTAGTATGCAGGTACAGCAGGTAATAAGAAAGGCAAATGGAATCTTGGCTTTTATTGTTAAATGAATAGAATATAAAAGTAGTGAAGTGTTGCTGCAACTGTACAAAGCATTAGTGAGGCCACACTTAAAATATTATGTACAGTTTTGGTCACCTTAATTTTAAAGCAATAATTATGTCAAAGCTTTGCAAAAATTTAATTCCCCACAGGGAATGAGTCGGGAGGCAGACCGTACCATAGAATTAGGAAGAAAGGCAAGGTGTGAAGTTCCACTGCTTCCCCTGTCAAAGTGTGGAGATGCCGGCGTTGGACTGGGGTAAACACAGTAAGAGTTTTAACAACACCAGGTTAAAGTCCAACAGGTTTATTTGGTAGCAAATGCCATTAGCTTTCGGAGTGCTGCTCCTTCATCAGATGGAGTGGAAATCTGCCCTCAAACAGGGCACAGAGACACAAAATCAAGTTACAGAATACTGATTAGAATGCGAATCTCTACAGCCAACCAGGTCTTAAAGATACAGACAATGTGAGTGGAGAGAACATTAAGCACAGGTTAAAGAGATGTGTATTGTCTCCAGACAGGACAGCCAGTGACATTCTGCAAGTCCAGAAGGCAAGCTGTGGGGGTTACTGATAGTGTGACATAAACCCAACATCCCGGTTTAGGCCATCCTCATGTGTGCGGAACTTGGCTATCAGTTTCTGCTCAGCGACTCTGCGCTGTTGTGTAGGCCGCCTTGGAGAACGCTTACCCGAAGATCAGAGGCTGATTCAGGTAATGGGAAGATTGAGGATGTCTTTCCACCCAGAGGCCATTTAAGGCCCTTAAGTAGATAATTAATAGCTACGTAAGGGCCTTATCCCACCTTCACTGATATCCTACCAGTCTGGATGTTTGTCCAGTAAAAGCTGGTGGACTCCTGATCAGGCAACCTGTGGCCTATAGAGGGAACCCACCCCCCCAATTAGCAAGGTCCACCCCCACTTTGAGACCTTTTGCCCTCCACATCAACCCCCCCCCCCCGAGATCTGTGTGACTGGCTCCAGCAAATCTGGCTAACTCACCTATAGTCCTCCATGTTTGCTGTTCTGGGATTTGCTGCAGTAACAGTTGTGGCCTTTGTCTCCCAATGGCACTGCTAGAACTGGAGAGGTACCAGTCCTTTGACCCCCAAGGAGCAAGACTTCTGCCCTTAAAGGCATGCAAGCCCTGATGACAGGCAGTTATTTGCCTAATTGATGTTTAACTCTGCCTGGGCTTCCATAAATAATCAGGGCTGGGTTGCCCCTTGCCAGTGAACGGACCACCACAGTGGCAATTAATTACAACACTTTACCTTCAACAAGACAATGAAATTCTTCCCTCCCATGTCCAGCTAACTTGGTTTGCAACCTAATGTAGAATGAGTAACAATTCCTTTGTCTATATTTCCTGAGAAATTCATCTAATTCAACATAAAGCTCCCAAGGAGTGGAATTATTTAATTCTCCCCGATATGTTACTGGAATCACACAATTACAAGTAGTTTTATACAAATAAGAAGCACGAGATATGAGCTGGGAATGCTTTTAATATTGAGGATTTATTTTGGTAAAAGCTGTAAGCTTTGGAGACATTGTAAGGGTTTTTTAACCAGGCTGCGAGAAGGAGTTAGATTTTTCCAGGGAAGGTGCCCGCTTCCAACTGATCATTCCATTTATTGACCTAAAATGTAAGATATAAATAGTTATGTCACAGAAAACGTTATTAAAATCAGAACTTTAGCTTTTAAGCTGCCTATAACATCTCTTGCGGTAGGTAATTAACTCAAATCTTGCACTGTACCTTAATGTAACTTAAACAATATAAAAAACAATATTATTTTAAAACTGCAAGCTTATAAAGTAGATAACTGGCTTAACTGATAGCACCTCATTTTACAATGATTTATTATTTTATGGAAGATAAATTGTTTTTGTCATACCCATGATATTGGACACATTGATTTGTACACCCTGAAAAACCATTGGCACGCACTGGTATCGGCACCTTTCGCAGTTAGAGCTTTAGTACAACGATGGAAGTCTGTAAGGCAAATCACAAACAGAGTGGTTTAATTATACATACCACCTACAAGTATACTGAATTAATCTGAGCTTTGTCAATGAAAGAGAAAATCAGTCTGGTATAAAACCACCAATTCACTATCGGCCCATTTGGCACAACTGGTGTTAACCAATTTCAACCCCAAAGAGACATTCGTGGAACATTCATATATAACTGGCAGAAGGATGAACAGATTAGATGGTTAAATGCATGGCTGAAGTGAGTGGATGGTTTTGATTTACTAAAATCCACAACAGTTGTGAATATTCCTCTTTCAGCTCCTGTCAAAATGAAAGGTGATAAGAAGCCACACTGGCAGTTTTCCCACTTGCAGAGACAAAACTATGAGTTTGCCACAGATCTAATTAATAAGCCAGAACAGATACATAAGAAAACTTTTATCACTGGTGGGGAGAGATTGGTACAAATTATATTCCACCTGAAATCTCTCCAGAGAACAGAAAAAACAGCTTTGAAGGTACACTTTGAGCCCCAAGTGAATGTAACTTATGAAACATATGTGTTCAATATTAGGGTTAAAGTTAATTATTAGTCACAAATAGGCTTACACTAACACTGCAGTGAAGTTACTATGAAAATCCCCTAGTCGCCACACTCCGGCACCTGTTCGGGTACACTGAGGGAGAATTTAGCATAGCCAATGTACCTAACCAGCACATTTTTCAGATTGCGGGAGGAAACCAGAGGAAACCCACGCAGACAGTTCTCTCACGGGGTGAATGTGCAAACTCCACACAGTCACCTGAGACCAGAATCGAACCCGGGTCCCTAGCGCTGTGAGGCTGCAGTGCTAACCACCGTGCCATCCCTCAAGCACTCAAGGGAGGAAAGAAAAAGTATTTTGATCAATATTTGACTGCAATATCACAGCTTCCAGAATCATAGAACAGTACAGAACAGAACAGGCCCTTCGGCCCACGATGTTGTGCCGAGCTTTGTCTGAAACCCAGATCAAGCTATTTCCTCCCTATCATCCCGAAGTGCTCCATGTGCCTATCCAATAGCTTCTTAAATGTTCCTAAAGTTTCTGACTCCACTATCCCTGCAGGCAGTCCATTCCACACCCCAACCACTCTCTGAGTAAAAAACCTACCTCAGACATCCTTCCTATATCTCCCACCATGAACCCTATAGTTATGCCCCCTAGTTACCACTCCATTCACCCAAGGAAATAGTCTTTGAACGTTCACTCTATCTATCCCCCTCATCATCTTATAAACCTCTATCAAGTCTCCTCTCAACCTCCTCCGCTCCAAAGAGAAAAGCCCAAGTTCCCTCAACCTTTCCTCATAAGACCTACCCTCCAAACCAGGCAGCATCCTGGTAAATCTCCTCTGCACTCTTTCCAGTGTCTCCACATCCTTCTTATAGTGAGGTGACCAGAACTGCACACAATATTCCAAATGTGGTCTCACCAAGGTCCTGCACAGTTGCAGCATAACCCCACGGCTCTTAAATTCAAACCCCCTGTTAATGAACGCCAACACACTATAGGCCTTCTTCACGGCTCTATCCACTTGAGTGGCAACCTTCAGAGATCTATGGATATGAACCCCAAGATCTCTCTGTTCCACCACATTCTTCAGAACCCTACCTTTGACCCTGTAATCCACATTTAAATTTGTCCTACCAAAATGAATCACCTCGCATTTGTCAGGGTTAAACTCCATTTGCCATTTTTCAGCCCAGCTCTGCATCCTATCTATATCTCTTTGCAGCCTACAACAGCTCTCCACCTCATCCACTACTCCACCAATCTTGGTGTCATCGGCAAATTTACTGATCCACCCTTCAGCCCCCTCCTCCAAGTCATTTATAAAAATGACAAATAGCAGAGGACCAAGCACTGAACCCTGTGGCACTCCGCTGGCAACCGGTTTCCAGTCTGAAAATTTTCCATCCACCACCACCCTCTGTCTTCTGTTAGATAGCCAGTTACCTATCCAATCGGCCAAACTTCCCTCTATCCCACACATCCTTACTTTCTTCATAAGCCGACCATGGGGGACTTTATCAAACGCCTTACTAAAATCCATGTATATGACATCAACTGCACTACCTTCATCTACACACTTAGTTACCTCTTCAAAAAATTCTATCAAATTTGTGAGGCAAGACTTGCCCTTCACAAATCCGTGCTGACTATCCCGGATTAAGCTGCGTCTTTCTAAATGGTCGTAAATCCTATCCCTGAGGACCTTTTCCATCAACTTACCGACCACCGAAGTAAGACTAACCGGCCTATAATTACCAGGGTCATTTCTATTCCCTTTCTTAAACAGAGGAACAACATTCACCACTCTCCAGTCCTCTGGCACCACCCCCGTGGACAGTGAGGACGCAAAGATCAATGCCAAAGGCTCTGCTATCTCATCCCTTGCCTCCCAAAGACTCCTAGGATATATTTCATCATGCCCAGGGGACTTATCAACTTTCAGTTTCTTCAAAATTGCTAGTACATCTTCCCTCCGAACATCTACTTCCCCCAGCCTATCAGCCTGTGACACCCTCTCTTCCTCAAAAACATGGCCCCTCTCCTTGGCGAACACTGAAGAAAAGTATTCATTCATCACCTCTCCTCTCTTCTGACTCCATGCACAAATTCCCACTGCCGTCCTTGACCGGCCCCAACCTCACCCTGGTCATTCTGTTATTCCTCACATAAGAGTAAAAAGCCTTGGGGTTTTCCTTGATCCGACCCGCCAAGGACTTCTCATGCCCCCTCCTAGCTCTCCTAAGCCCCTTTTTCAGCTCATTTCTTGCTAACTTGTAACCCTCCATCGAGCCAACTGAACCTTGTTTTCTCAACCTTACATAAGCTTCCTTCTTCCTCTTGACAAGACATTCCACCTCTTTTGTGAACCATGGTTCCCTCACTCGGCCATTTCCTCTCTGCCTGGCAGGGACATACAAAGAACAAAGAACAATACAGCACAGGAACAGTCCCTTCGGCCCTCCAAGCCCGCGCCGCTCCCCGGTCCAGGATTGAATCCTGAATCCAGGATCCCCGCCCAATTTTCCAGCCTATCTACATACCAATATCCTATCCACCGAGCTGTCCCTCACAGCTACGATGCTTTGTTCATCACAACCTATCAACTCACCCCCACCCCCCCATTCCAGATCATGTGATCTCCAGGGAGAGGCGAAAACCCAGAGTGAAAACCCCAGGGCCAATATGGGGAAAATAAAATCTGGGAAATTCCTCTCCGACCCCCTGAGGCGATCGAAACGAGTCCAGGAGATCACACTGGCCCTGATCGGAAAATGCTTCCCAACCCTAGTCATTTCCACTTCCACGAACACCATATCAAGGACACGCAGTATTTGTTCCTTGAAAAAGTTCCACTTTTCATTAGTGCCTTTCCCTGACAATTTTTGTTCCCATCCTATGCTTCCTAATTCCCGCCTGATTGCATCATAATTACCTCTCCCCCAATTGTAAACTATGCCCTGCCGTATGGCCCTCTCCCTCTAATCATATGAATTTGGGCAACTAAAAGATAATCTTATTAAAGACAGGATTATTTCAGGCATAAGGGATCCTGCAGTGACAGCAGCTCTGCAGTGGTCAGAGCAGACCAACCCACTCTCAAAAATGCTAGACCATCTTCATGGCAGAACAGAGCAGGTTTTGCATTATATTCCAGGCCAAAAGAGCCGAACGATGATCCGGGACAAAGGGCAGATAGTGCAGAGGACATCACTCAAAGAGAAAGAAGAATTGCCCAGCATGGGGTCAGCAGGGATTTAACTGCAAGAAGCTGAATAATTTCACACACACGTGACTGGCTAGAAAGCAGCAAAATGAGCCCATACAGATGACCATTGGAGAGATAGCAGCAGGAAAATCTGATGACAAACTATTAGCTCCATCAGGTCTATAGGTGGTAAATGCTTCCAATGATAACCACAGGAGGACAGCATCAAGTGAACATGAAGCAACTTCACAAATCTGTGCAAAGTGACTCAATATAGCTATCCAAAAATCATAGAATCCCTACAGTACAGAAGGAGGCCATTCGGCCCATCGTGTCTGCACCGACCACAATCCCACCCAGGCCCTATTCCCGTAAGCCCATGCATTTACCCTAACTAGTCCCCCTGACACTAAGGAGCAATTTAGCATGGCCAATCCACCAAACCCGCACATCTTTGGACTGTGAGAAGAAACCCACGCAGACACAGGGAGAATGTGCAAACTCCACACAGACAGTGACCCAAGACGGGACCCTCCACACAGACAGTGACCCTTCGGCCCAACTTGTCCATGCCGCCCTTTTTTTTTAACCACTAAGCTAGTCCCAATTGCCCGTGTTTGGTCCATATCCCTCTATACCCATCGTACCCATGTAACTGTCGAAATGCTTTTTAAAAGACAAAATTGTACCCGCCTCTACTACTACTTCTGGCAGCTTGTTCCAGATATTCACCCACCCTCTGTGTGAAAAAATTGCCTCTCTGGACCCTTTTGTATCTCTCTCCTCTCACCTTAAACCTCTGCCCCCTAGTTTTAGACTCCCCTACCTTTGGGAAAAGATGTTGACTATCTAGCTGACCTATGCCCCTCATTATTTTACAGACCTCTATAAGATCACCCCTCAGCCTCCTACGCTCTAGAGAAAAAAGTCCCAGTTTATCCAGCCTCTCCTTATAACTCAAACCATCAAGTCCCAGTAGCACTGCAGCAATCTCTCACCCAGGTAATTTTGGAAGCAGTTCCTGGTTTGGTTTTGGTTGGGAAACCTGGCGTCAAAAGGTGCCGTCTTGTAATTCTTCAGCTTGGTCTGGATATCATCTGCCATCGTGTCTGACGGAAGGAACGTGAAATGTTTGATAAGTGTCTTTATATTTAATCAAGAACAAGCACTTTTGGAAAATGTGCCGCTAATTTAGCTATGGTGCTTTTTCTGGAGGTACGTAGCCTTTTTAATAGTGGGCAAATCTGGGGTCATTGTGAATCTTTCCTGAAAGAGGTTTTTTATTGGAGTTTGGTTTCTGCTGCTTGAGACTTTACCCATAATCATCACAGCAGCAACCTCCTGCAACATACACTACAGACACCCAGCAAGACAGGCATTATAAAATCGTAGAATCCTACAGTGCAAAAGGAGGCCAGTCGGCCCATCGGATCTGCACCGACCACAATCCCACCCGTCCCCTTAACTCCATGTATTTACCCTAGCTAATCCCCCTAACACTAAGGGGCAATTTAGCACGGCCAATCCACCTAACCCGCACATCTTTGGAATATGGGAGGAAACCAGAGCACCCGGACGAAACCTACGCAGACACGGGGAGAATGTACAAACTCCCCACAGACAGTGACCCAAGTCGGGAATTGAACCCGGGTCCCTGGCGCTGTTAGGCAGCAGTGCTAACCACCGTGCCACCATTAAAATGATCCCAGCCGGCACCGGGGTGTACTTGGCTGTGTCTTGTCTTTTAGTTTGAATTGAACCGAGGACGCAGTTTTATAATTGAGCAATAATTTACCAATAACAGTAAACCACCTCCTTCCAGCATAGTCTCCTCAGATTCTAACTTTACTATTAGTTTGAAAATTCAACTGGGGGGACGGAGGGAGCTAATTGATTAGGAAAATGAAAACGATTTGAACGATCTGGAAGAAGGTGTAACTGGGGTGATCAGTAAGTTTGCGGACGACACGAAAATGGCTGGACTTGCAGATAGTGAGGAACATTGTCAGAGGCTACAGAAGGATATAGATAGGCTGGAAATTTGGGCAAAGAAATGGCAGATGGAGTTCAATCCAGATAAATGCGAAGTGATGCATTTTGGTAGAACTAACGTGGGGGGAGCTATACGATAAATGGCAGAACCATAAAGGGTGTAGATACGCAGAGGGACCTGGGTGTGCAAGTCCACAGATCCTTGAAGGTGACGTCACAGGTGGAGAAGGTAGTGAAGAAGGCATATGGCATGCTTGCCTTTATAGGACGGGGCATAGAGTATAAAAGTTGGGGTCTGATGTTGCGCTTGTATAGAACGTTGGTTCGGCCGCATTTGGAATACTGCGCCCAGTTCTGGTCGCCACACTACCAGAAGGATGTGGAGGCTTTAGAGAGAGTGCAGAGGAGGTTTACCAGGATGTTGCCTGGTATGGAAGGGCTTAGTTATGAGGCGAGATTGGGTAAACTGGGGTTGTTCTCACTGGAAAGACAGAGGATGAGGGGTGACCTAATAAAGGTGTATAAAATTATGAAAGGCATAGATAGGGTGAACGGTGGGAAGCTTTTTCCCAGGTCGGTGGTGACGTTCACGAGGGGTCATAGGTTCAAGGTGAGAGGGGGGAGGTTTAACACGGATATCAGAAGGACATATTTTACACAGAGGGTGGTGGGGGCCTGGAATGCGCTGCAGGGCAAGGTGGTGGAGGCGGACACACTGGGAATGTTTAAGACTTATCTAGATAGCCATATGAACGGAGTGGGAATGGAGGGATACAAAAGAATGGTCTAGTTTGGACCAGGGAGCGGCACGGGCTTGGAGGGCCGAAGGGCCTGTTCCTGTGCTGTATTGTTCTTTGTATCTTTGTACATCGGGACTGAGTGAACAGCTGTGGAGAGGGGAGGGGAAAGGGGAAAACAAAGTGAACCAATTGCTGCCTTAATCGTTTAAATAAATGCAATTGGCTCAAAATATTGTCATGCAAAATAAAATTCTTCATTGCCGTATGGAACTATTTGAGAAAAATATTAAAATGCAATGTCTGATGTTTCTCAAATTTGATCATATCAACTAGAAATGGCCAAAGCGTCACCAATAGCCAGGATCAGTCATCATCTACTGGAGTTTAAAACCCTTCCAGTCACATAGCAGGTTCTACCTAATCAAACCTTATAGAACTAAAGGGTTATGAAAATTGAACAAAAAGTAATCTGATGGTTCTTCTCATGCATTCATAAAGGGACAGTAAGTAGTCTCACAACACTAAGTTAAAGTCCAACAGGTTTATTTGGTAGCATGAGCTTTGGGAGTATTGCCCCTTCATCAGGTGAGCGAAGAGTTCAGTTCAGAAATAGGGCATATATAGATACAAACTCAATTACAAGATAATGGTTGGAATGTGAGTCTTAACAGGTAATCAAGTCTTTACAGGTACAGACAATGTGAGTGGAGAGAGGGTTAAGCACAGGTTAAAGAGGTGTAAATTGTCTCCAGCCAGGACAGTTAGTGAGATTTTGCAAGCCCAGGCAAGTCGTGGGGGTTACAGATAGTGTGACATGAACCCAAGATCCCGGTTGAGGCTGTCCTCATGTGTGCGGAACATGGCTATCAGTCTCTGCTCAACGATTCTGCATTGTCGTGTGTCGTGAAGGCCACCGGGGGAACGCTTACCCGAAGATCAGAGGCTGAATGCCGTTGACTGCTGAAGTGTTCCCCAACTGGAAGAGAATCATAGAATCCCTACAGTGCAGAAGGAGGCCATTCAGCCCATCAAATCTGCACCGACACCAATCTCACCCAGGTCCTATCCCCACTACTCTGCTAATCCCTCTAACCTATCACATCCCGGGACACTAAGAGTTAATTTAGCATGTCCAATCAACCTAACCCGCACACCTTTGGACTGTGGGAGAAAACCGGAGCACCCGGAGGAAACCCATGCAGACACAGGGAGAACATACAAACTCCACACAGACAGTGACCCAAGCTGGGAATCAAACCCAGGTCCCTGGAATCATAGAAACCCTACAGTGCAGAAGGAGGCCATTCGGCCCATCGAGTCTGCACCGACCACAATCCCACCCAGGCCCTACCCCCACATATTTACCCGCTAATCCCGCTAACCTACGCATCTCAGGACTCTAAGGGGCAATTTTTTTAACCTGGCCAATCAACCTAACCCGCACATCTTTGGACTGTGGGAGGAAACCGGAGCACCCGGAGGAAACCCACGCAGACACGAGGAGAATGTGCAAACTCCACACAGACAGTGACCCGAGCCGGGAATCGAACCCGGGACCCTGGAGCTGTGAAGCAGCAGTGCTAACCACTGTGCTACCGTGCCTGGCAGGATTGATCCCTTCCTGTCCTGCATATGGACACTATCAATATCCTAGGAATTACCATTGACCAGAAACTGAACTGTGGCTACAGCAGCAGGTCAGAGCCTAGGAATACTGCAGTGGGTAACTCACCTCCTGACTCCCCAGTGCCTGTCCACCATCTACAAGGCACAAGTCAGGAGTGTGATGGAATACTCCCCACTTGCCTGGATGAGTGCAGCTCCAACAACACAAGAAGCTCGATACCATCCAGGACAAAGCAGCCCTCCTTCATTGCTACTCCTTCCACAAACATTCACTCTCTCCACCACCGACGCATTGTAGCAACCTTGTGTACCATCGACAAGATTTATTGCAGGAACTCGCCGAGGGCAGCATGGTGTTACCGTGGTTAGCACTGCTGCCTCACAATGCCAGGGACACAGGTTCAATTCTGGCCTCAGGTCACTGTGTGGAGTTTGCACATTCTCCCCGTGTCTGCATGGGTTTCCTCCGGGTGCTCCAGTTTCCTCCCACGGTCCAAAGATGTGCGGGTTAGGTGGATTGGCCTTGCTAAATTGCCCCTTAGTATCAGGGGGATGAGCTAGGGTAAATGCATACGGTTATGGGGATAGGGCCTAGTCGAATGGCCTCCTTCTGCTCTGTAGGGATTCTATGATTCCATCGGCAGCACCTTCCAAACCCGCGAACACTGCCATCTAGAAGGACGAGGGCAGCAGATACATGGGAACACCAGCACTTGAAAGTTCCTCTCCAAGTCACTCACCATCCTGACTTGGAAATGTATCACTGTTCCTTCACTGTCACTAGGTCAAACTCCCTCCCTAACAGCACTGTGGGATACCTACATTTCAGGGACTGCAGCGGTTCAGGAAGGCAGCTCACCACCTCATTCTCAAGGGCAACTAGGGATGGGCAGTAAATGCTGGCCTAGCCAGTGACACCCACACACCACAAACAATTATCTAAAGTATTTTTTAATCGATTTTCCCAGCCATAGAGTAAACCATCAGAGAGATTCCCTCTTCACCAAACAAACCCAGCACACAACAGGAACCCTGGACCCTCTCCTCAATGACAACAGATGTCAAATGCAGCAGGTCCTAATCTCTGACCACGGCTAATAATACACAGATCAAATATCACAAGCTGCGCTACTCTCCTCTGAATGCAGTTGGGTTTATAGAGAACGGAAATACAGAAAGCTGTTGTGAAACCAGTCGCCGAAAGTTTGGAAATTCACTAACCAATGAGGAACATTACTTCTATATTTGAAGTTTTTCACAGCTGTTTGCACAGGGCAGTGTTAAATCTCTCTGTACCCATTGTTACTGAGGTGACGCTTCAAGGTCACCAGCCCATCCCTAAACTGACATTGAGAAGGGCAAACCAGGAGAAATTCAAATAACTGGAATACCCCTTTTAACATTGTAACTGGATTATTCTGAAATGGAACATGTTAAGGTATAGTTTCACTGCCCGTCCAAAGTCCTCTAGCAGGTCTTTCATCGTCTAAACCCGTCTGGTGAGTTTAATAGTTGCAGAGTCACGTTGCCTGGATACAATAAGGTGACGGTTCAAATTAAGTGGTAGACTTCAAACAAAAGTTCATCCAACACCTTGAACCCTCGAATACATTGTAAGACGTTTAAAATCGTTGTCTAAGTGCCTGACTTGAAACTACCTGATGCACCCAATAAGCCATTACTTACTTTCGGTTCACAGCGACAGCGAATGGTACCGGGGAGCAGGTTCACTTCCCTGTTTGGGTCCGTGAAATGCTGCAGCTTCGTGCCGGATCAATATCACTGCATGGCGGACAGGAAAGGAACCCTCACTGCCACCCCCTAAAGCACCTCGAAATCATTCAAAATTGAACCACCCGTCTGTCATCGAGTTACCTACTTACATTCTCTGAGTGTGGAAGAAATTGACAATGTATTTTAAATATTGTTATAACATAAAGGATGTTACAAGATCCCGGAACAGGAACTTGGGGAATAGCAACAAGTTAATGAATGTAATAATATTTCGCAACTACGAATGCAACATGCCCCCAAAAAATGTGTGTTCTGGAGATGAACTATTCCTATAGGATATAAACTGTATCCTAAAGCTTATAAACTATTATCTATAGGATATAAACCATATCCTATATGTCAATATAAATGATACCCTATAAGATAACTATATCCTATAGGATATAAACTTTAGTTATAGGATATAAACTATTTCCCAAAGACATGGTGGCACAGTGGTCAGCACTGCAGTCTGGGTTTGATTCCTGGCTTGGGTGACAATGTGGAGTTTGCACAGTAAGAAGTCTCACAACACCAGGTTAAAGTCCAACAGGTTTATTTGGTAGCACGAGCTTTCAGAGCACTGCTCCTTCATCAGGTGAGTGAAGTGTTCAATTCACAAACAGTGACCCAAGTCGGTGACCCACAGTGAAAAACCGCACCAACCTCCTCAGAAGACAAACACGGGACACGACAGACAGAGTACCCTTCGTCAACCAGTACTTCCCCGGAGCAGAGAAGCTACGACATCTTCTCCGGAGCCTTCAACATGTCATCGATGAAGATGAACATCTCGCCAAGGCCATCCCCACACCTCCACTACTTGCCTTCAAACAACCACGCAACCTCAAACAGACCATTGTACGCAGCAAACTATCCAGCTTTCAGGAGAACAGTGACCACGACATCACACACCCCTGCCACAGCAACCTCTGCAAGACGTGCCGGATCATCGACACGGATGCCATCATCTCATGTGAGAACACCATCCACCAGGTACACGGTACATACTCTTGTGATTCGGCCAACATTATCTACCTGATATGCTGCAGGAAAGGATATCCTGAGGCATGGTACATTGGGGAGACCATGCAGACACTATGACAACGGATGAATGAACACCACTCGACAATCACCAGGCAGGACTGTTCCCTTCCTGTTGGGGAACACTTCAGCAGTCAAGGGCATTCAGCCTCTGATCTTCGGGTAAGCGTTCTCCAAGTCGGCCTTCACGACACACGACAACGCAGAATCGATGAACAGAAACTGATAACCAAGTTCCGCACACACGAGGACGGTCTCAACCGGGATCTTGGCTTCATGTCACACTATCTGTAACCCCCACGACTTGCCTGGGTTTGCAAAATCTCACTAACTGTCCTGGCTGAAAACAATTCACACCTTTTTAACCTGTACTTAACCTGCTCTCCACTCACATTGTCTGCATCTGTAAAAACTTGATTACCTGTTAAGACTCACATTCCAACCATTATCTTGTAATTGAGTTTGTGTCTATATAAGCCCTGTTTGTGAATTGAACTCTTCATTCACCTGATGAAGGAGCAGCGCTCCGAAAGCATTTGCTACCAAATAAACCCGTTGGACTTTAACCTGGTGTTGTGAGTCTACTTACTGTGCCTACCCGAGTCATAGCCGGCAACTCCACATCATGTGTGGAGTTTGCACGTTCTCCCCGTGTCTGCGTGGGTTTTCTCGGGTGCTCCGGTTTCCTCCCACAGTCCAAAGATGTGCAGATAAGGTAGATTGGCCATGATAAATTGGTCCCTAGTGCCAGGGGATTAGCAGGGTAAACACATGGGATTATGGGGATAGGGCCTGGGTCGGATTGTTGTCAGTGCAAACTTGATGGGCCAAATGGCCCCTTTATGCACTGTAGGGATTCTATGATATCAAGGAACGGTGAAGGCACTGAATACTGCAGAGGCTATGAGCTCTATGACAATATTCAAGCAATAGTATTGAAGACTTGTGTTCCAGAACTTGCTGTGCCCCTAGCCAAGCTGTTCCAGTACAGCTGCAACACTGGCATCTACCCAGCAATGTGGAAAATTGCTCAGGTATGCCCTGTACACAAGAAACAGGACAAATCCAACCCGACCCTTCAGTCTACTCTCGATCATCGGTAAAGTGATGGAAGAGGTCATCAACAGTGTATCAAGCAGCACTTACCTGCTCAGTGACACTCAGTTTGGGTTCTACTGGGGCCACTCAGCTCCTGACCTCATTATAGCCTTGGACAAATGAACATTGTGTTTATTCATGAACTCAATAGGTGAGGTGAGAGTGACTATGCTTGACATAAAAGTAGGATTTGATCAAATGTGGCATCAAGGAGCCCTAGCAAAACTGGAGTCAATGGGAACCGGGGAAAACTCTCCACTCGTTAGAGTCACACCGAGCACAAAGGAAGATGGTTGTCCTAGGACATCACTGCAGGAGTTCCTCAGGGAGGTATCTGAGACAGAACCATCTTCAACAGCTTCATGACCTTCCTTCCATCGTAAGTTCAGAAATGGGATGTTCGTTGATGATTGCACAATGTACAGTATCCTACGTAACTCCTTAGATACTGAAGCAGTCCATGTCTATATGCAGCCAGACCTGGACAATATCCAGGCTTGGGCTGATAACTGGCAAGTAGCAAGTGCCCAGCAATGACCATCTCCAACAAAAGAGGATCTAACCATCTCCCCTTGACATTCAATGGCATTACCATCACTGAATCCCAACTATCAACATCCTGCGAATTACTATTGACCAGAAGCTGAACTGGACTAGCCATATAAACACAGTGGCTACAGGAGCAGGTCAGAGGCTAGGAATACTGTGGCAAGTAACTCACCTCCTGACTCCCCAAAGCCTGTTCCACCATCTACAAGGCACAAGTCAGGAGTGTGATGGAATACTCTCCACTTGCCTGGATGAGTGCAGCTCCAACAACACTCAAGAAGCTCAACACCATCCAGGACAAAGCAACCCCGCATCATTGTTACCCCTTCCACAAACATTCACTCTCTCCACCATCGACGCACAGCAGCAACCGTGTGTACCATCTACAAGATGTATTGCAGGAACTCGCCAAGTGTGGCACGGTGGTACAGTGGTTAGCACTGCTGCCTCACAGTGCCAGGGACTCGGGATTGATTACCGGTTTGGGTCACTGTCTGTGCGGAGTTTGTACATTCTCTCTGTGGCTGCATGGGTTTCCACTGGGTGCTCCAGTTTCCTCCCACAGTCCAAAGATGTGCAGGTTAAGTGGATTGGCCATGCTAAATTGCCCCTTAGTGTCAGGAGGACCAGCTAGGGTAAATGCATGGGGTTATGGGGATGGGGCCTGGGTGGGATTGTGGTTGGTGCAGACTCAATGGGCCGAATGGCCTCCTTCTGCACTGCAGGATTCTATGATTCCTTCGACAGCACCTTCCAAACCCTCGACCACTGCCATCTAGAAGGACGAGGGCAGCAGATACATGGGAACGCCAACACTTGAAAGTTCCCCACCAAATCACTCATCATCCTGACTTGGAAACGTAACACCGTTCCTTCACGGTCACTGATGCGCTATCAATTAGGCAAAAGACTACTTGTGTGCCAAAACAACTGTTGGCTTTTATTCATAACAGAATCAGGAGCACATCCCAACAGGTAACCGACCCGAACTGAACAAGGGGGACGAGACAGCCACCTTTATACTAGGTGACAAGGGGAGGAGCCGAGCCGGCAGGGGATGTGTCCAGGCATAACAAACACACAACGGTGGTCCAGGCAGAACAAAAGCACAACTGAAGTCCACCACAGTCACTAGGTCAAACTCTCTCCCTAACAGCACTGTGGGGTACTCACACCTCAGGGACTGCAGCGGTTCAGGAAGGCAGCTCACCACCACCTTCTCAAGGGCAACTACGGATGGGCAGTAAATGCTGGCCTAGCCAGTGACACCCACACACCACAAACAATTATCTAAAGTATTTTTTAATCGATTTTCCCAGCCATAGAGTAAACCATCAGAGAGATTCCCTCTTCACCAAACAAACCCAGCACACAACAGGAACCCTAGCCCCTCTCCTCAATGACAACAGGAGATGTCAAATGCAGCAGGTCCTAATCTCTGACCACGGCTAATAATGATGTGGAGATGCCGGCGTTGGACTGGGGTAAACACAGTAAGAAGTTTAACAACACCAGGTTAAAGTCCAACAGGTTTATTTGGTAGCAAAAGCCACAAAGCTTTCGGAGCTCCAAGCCCCTTCTTCAGGTGAGTCTAATAATACACGGATCAAATATCACAAGCTGCGCTACTCTCCTCTGAATGCAGTTGGGTTTATAGAGAACGGAAATACAGAAAGCTATTGTGAAACCAGTCGCCGAAAGTTTGGAAATTCACTAACCAATGAGGAACATTACTTCTATATTTGAAGTTTTTCACAGCTGTTTGCACAGGGCAGTGTTAAATCTCTCTGTACCCATTGTTACTGAGGTGACGCTTCAAGGTCACCAGCCCATCCCTAAACTGACATTGAGAAGGGCAAACCAGGAGAAATTCAAATAACTGGAATACCCCTTTTAACATTGTAACTGGATCATTCTGAAATGGAACATGTTAAGATATAGTTTCACTGCCCGTCCAAAGTCCTCTAGCAGGTCTTTCGTCGTCTAAACCCGTCTGGTGAGTTTAATAGTTGCAGAGTCACGTTGCCTGGATACAATAAGGTGACGGTTCAAATTAAGTGGTAGACTTCAAACAAAAGTTCATCCAACACCTTGAACCCTCGAATACATTGTAAGACGTTTAAAATCATTGTCTAAGTGCCTGACTTGAAACTACCTGATGCACCCAATAAGCCATTACTTACTTTCAGTTCACAGCGACAGCGAATGGTACCGGGGAACAGGTTCACTTCCCTGTTTGGGTCCGTGAAATGCTGCAGCTTCGTGCCGGATCAATATCACTGCATGGCGGACAGGAAAGGAACCCTCACTGCCACCCCCTAAAGCACCTCGAAATCATTCAAAATTGAACCACCCGTCTGTCATCGAGTTACCTTACATTCTCTGAGTGTGGAAGAAATTGACAATGTATTTTAAATATTGTTATAACATAAAGGATGTTACAAGATCCCGGAACAGGAACTTGGGGAATAGCAGCAAGTTAATGAATGTAACAATATTTCGCAACTATGAATGCAACATGCCCCAGTAAAATATGTGATGGTCATGTCACAGAAATGTGTGAAAGCAGTGTGTTCTGGAGATGAACTATTCCCTATAAGATATAAACTGTGTCCTAAAGCATATAAACTATTCTCTATAGGATATAAACTATTCCCTATAGGATATAAACTATATCCTATATGTCAATATAAACTGTATCCTATATATCAATATAAACTATATCCCTATAGGATATAAACTATAGTTATAGGATATTAACTGTTTCCTATAGACACGGTGGCACAGTACTTAGCACTGCTGTCTCTCAGCACCATGGATCTGGGTTTGATTCCCTGCTTGGATCACTATCTGTGTGGGATTTGCACATTCTCCCTGTGTCTGCGTGGGTTTCCTCCAGGTGCTCCGGTTTCCTCCCACAGTCCGAAATACGTGCTGGTTAGGTGTAGTGGCCATGCTAAATTCTTCCTCAGTGTACCCGAACAGGCACCGGAGAGTGGCGACTAGAGGATTTTCACAGTAACTTCATTGCAGTGTTAATGTAAGCCTACTTGTGGCACAAATACATAGAGTTTAAACTATAGTTCCTGCTGAGATTTCCCAGCATTTTTCTGTTTGTGTTTCAGATTCCAGCATCCACAGTATTTTGCATTTGTTTAAACTATAGTTATAGGATATAAATTATTCCCTATAGGAATATAAACTGTAGTTATAGGACATAAACTATATCCTATGGAATACAAACCATATCCTGTAGGATATAAGCTATTCCCTATAGAATATATAAACTATATCCTATAGGATTTAAACTATAGTTATAGAATATAAACTATCCCCTATAAACTATAATGTGGAGATGCCGGCGTTGGACTGCGGTGGGCACAGTAAGAAGTTTCACAACACCAGGTTAAAGTCCAACAGGTTCATCTGGAATCACGAGCTTTCGAAGCACTACTCCCCGATGAAGAAGCAGCGCTCCAAAAGCTTGTGATTCCAAATAAACCTGTTGGACTTTAACCTGGTATTCTGAGACTTCGATAAACTTTTGTTATAGGACATAAACCGCATCCTATAGGATATAAACCACACCCTATAAAATATAAACTATAGCTCTGGGAAATTGGCATTATTTCAACTGAATAGCAATTTCAGTTCCTTAAAAAACAATTAAGACAGAATCTTAAAATATTAAAAGCATGTTTGCTTGTGTGGTGTGTAGTGTAGTAGTGTGTAGTGTAGTAGTGTGTAATGTAGTGTGTAATGTAGTGTGTATTGTAGTAGTGTGTAGTGTAGTAGTGTGTAGTGTAGTAGTGTGTAGTGTAGTAGTGTGTAGTAGTGTGTAATGTAGTGTGTAGTGTAGTAGTGTGTAGTAGTGTGTAATGTAGTGTGTAGTGTAGTAGTGTGTAGTGTAGTAGTGTGTAGTAGTGTGTAATGTAGTGTGTAGTGTAGTAGTGTGTAATGTAGTGTGTAATGTAGTAGTGTGTAGTGTAGTAGTGTGTAGTAGTGTGTAGTGTAGTAGTGTGTAGTAGTGTGTAATGTAGTGTGTAGTGTAGTAGTGTGTAATGTAGTGTGTAGTGTAGTAGTGTGTAGTGTAGTCATGTGTAATGTAGTGTGTATTGTAGTAGTGTGTAATGTAGTATGTAGTGTAGTAGTGTGTAGTGTAATAGTGTGTAGTGTAGTAGTGTGTAGTGTAATAGTGTGTAGTGTAGTAGTATGTAGTAGTGTATAATGTAGTGTGTAGTGTAGTAGTGTGTAGTAGTGTGTAGTGTAGTAGTGTGTAATGTAGTGTGTATTGTAGTAGTGTGTAATGTAGTGTGTAATGTAGTGTGTAGTGTAGTAGTGTGTAGTGTAGTAGTGTGTAGTAGTGTGTAGTGTAGTAGTGTGTAGTGTAGTAGTGTGTAATGTGTGTATTGTAGTAGTGTGTAATGTAGTGTGTAGTGTAGTAGTGTGTAGTAGTGTGTAATGTGTGTATTGTAGTAGTGTGTAATGTAGTGTGTAATGTAGTGTGTAGTGTAGTAGTGTGTAGTAGTGTGTAATGTGTGTATTGTAGTAGTGTGTAATGTAGTGTGTAGTGTAGTAGTGTGTAGTAGTGTGTAGTGTAGTAGTGTGTAATGTAGTGTGTAATGTAGTGTGTAGTGTAGTAGTGTGTAGTAGTGTGTAATGTGTGTATTGTAGTAGTGTGTAATGTAGTGTGTAGTGTAGTAGTGTGTAGTAGTGTGTAATGTAGTAGTGTGTAGTGTAGTAGTGTGTAATGTAGTGTGTATTGTAGTAGTGTGTAATGTAGTGTGTAATGTAGTGTGTAGTGTAGTAGTGTGTAGTAGTATGTAGTAGTGTGTAGTGTAGTAGTGTGTAGTAGTGTGTAATGTAGTGTGTAGTGTAGTAGTGTGTAGTAGTGTGTAGTGTAGTAGTGTGTAGTAGTGTGTAATGTAGTGTGTATTGTAGTAGTGTGTAATGTAGTGTGTAATGTAGTGTGTAGTGTAGTAGTGTGTAGTAGTATGTAGTAGTGTGTAGTGTAGTAGTGTGTAGTAGTGTGTAATGTAGTGTGTAGTGTAGTCGTGTGTAGTAGTGTGTCGTGTAGTAGTGTGTAGTGTAGTGTGTAGTGTAGTAGTGTGTAGTGTAGTAGTATGTAGTAGTGTGTAGTGTAGTAGTGTGTAGTAGTGTGTAATGTAGTGTGTAGTGTAGTAGTGTGTAGTAGTGTGTAGTGTAGTAGTGTGTAGTGTAGTGTGTAGTGTAGTAGTGTGTAGTGTAGTAGTGTGTAGTAGTGTGTAGTGTAGTAGTGTGTAGTAGTGTGTAATGTAGTGTGTAGTGTAGTAGTGTGTAATGTAGTGTGTAGTGTAGCAGTGTGTAGTAGTGTGTAATGTAGTGTGTAGTGTAGTAGTGTGTAATGTAGTGTGTAGTGTAGTAGTGTGTAATGTAGTATGTAGTGTAGCAGTGTGTAGTAGTGTGTAATGTAGTGTGTAGTGTAATAGTGTGTAGTAGTGTGTAATGTAGTGTGTAGTGTAGTAGGGCTCGAAACATTTTGCAGCAAGTGAAGTATTTCTGAAGTAAGTATAGTCACTGCTGTAATGTAGACAAAGGTGACACCCAATGTGCAGCTTTGCAAACGCTGGTGAATTTATTGTGTGAGATCCAATTTCAAATCAAGTTAAGCCACTTGCATCTGAACTCTGGATTCTTAGGATTTTTGGAGTAATTCACATGAAGCCCAGACAGGTAGGCAATGACTCAGTTTGACTTCATTAAGCAGTTGTGAAATGCTATCCCAGCCATGGGGTACCTTGTTATCTTCCTGGTTTCCAATTAACCCCACTCTTAGTTATCCTCCTGCTTTGTATATATTTATGAAACACCTGTGGGTTTTCCTGGATCTTACTTGCCAATATTTTTCCAAACCCTCTCTGCTCCCCTAATTTCCTTCTTAATTTCACCCCAACACTTTATATTCTTGAGATTCTCTGCAGTACTGAGTGATGCGTGATTAATTCACTCGGGAGGCTGGATCGTACCCGGGAAATAAAGGCTTTTATTAGCAACAAGAATGGAGCATACTGCTTAACAATACAATCCCAGACTAAAGGGTCACTAGGCAGTGCAGTGACCTTTATACTCCTATGGGTAGGCGGAGCCAACCGGAGTGTACCACAGAACAACACCAACAGGTGGAACACCCCAACCCTAACCCCAACAGTAACAAGAGTAACATATGTACAAGTACCCATAGTGATAACCATCTATGGTTCAGTACCCATAGTGGTAACCATCTATGGTTCACCACATTCACCCCTCCTTTAAAGACAAAGGCCGGTGGGGCAAAAGAAAAAAATACGAACTGTCCATATATTCACAAGTTCAGTCATATCGGAGGGCCGCACCGTCTCTGCGACCTCCTCAACACTGGCGGTAGCGCCGGTTCTGGTGACCGTGATGACCCTCTCTCCAAGGTGGTGTCCAGTGCCTCCTCCAGTTCCTCACGGACGGGTGGACCACGAGGTGGCGACAATCTCCTAAACTCAGGCAAGCCCGAGGTGGCGACAATCTCCTGGACTCAGGAACGCCCCGAGGTGGCGACAATCTCCTGGACTCAGGCAAGCTGTACACGGGAGTAAGAGGATTAAGTGGTGGTCCCGATACTGCCCGCGCCGTGTCAGGAGGGGAGATAAAGGGCAAGGGGTCCCTAACCAGGGGTGCGGGAGCGACGGGGGTTTCCAGGTCCCCTGCAGGCGCCAGATCTCGAACAGAGACCGTGTCCTCTCGCCCGTCAGGATATGCTACATAGGCATATTGAGGGTTGGCGTGGAGGAGATGGACCTGTTCAACCAAAGGGTCGGACTTGCGGGTCCTAACATGCCGCCGCAGGAGGACAGGTCCTGAGTACATCAACCAAGACGGTAGTGAGGTCCCAGAGGAAGACTTCCTAGGGTAAACATCCGCTCATGTGGGGTAGCGTTGGTTGCTGTACACAGGAGGGACCGGATTGAATGGAGCGCATCAGAAAGTACCTCTTGCCAACAGGAGACTGGAAGACCCTTAGACCTCAACGCCAGTAAGACAGCCTTCCAGACTGTAGCGTTTTCTCTTTCGACCTGCCCGTTACCCCTGGGGTTGTAACTCGTAGTCCTACTTGAGGCAATCCCTTTAGAGAGCAGGTATTGCCTCAAGTCATCACTCATAAATGACGAACCCCTATCGCTGTGCATATAACTGGGGTAACCAAACAGGGTGAAAAGATCCCACAAGGCTTTGATAACCGTGGCAGCGGTCATGTCTGAACAGGGAATGGCAAAAGGGAATCGGGAGTACTCGTCAACCACGTTGAGGAAGTACACATTCTGGTCTGTCGAAGGAAGGGGGCCCATGAAATCAACACTCAGTCGTTCAAAAGGGCGAGTGGCCTTAATGAGGTGTGCCCTGTCAGGTCGGTAGAAGTGCGGCTTGCATTCAGCACATACCTGGCAGCTTCGAGTTATCGACCTGACATCCTCTACTGAGTAGGGTAGATTCCGGGCCTTTACAAAATGGAAGAGCCGAGTGATCCCCGGATGGCAGAGATCATTGTGGAGGGCCTGTAGCCGGTCCTCCTGCACACTGGCACATGTTCCAGGCGACAGGGCATCTGAGGGCTCATTGAGCTTCCCCGGACGGTACATGATATCATAATTGTAGGTGGAGAGTTCGATTCTCCACCTCAAGATTTTATCATTTTTGATCTTACCCCGTAACGTGTTGTTGAACATGAATGCCACGGACCGCTGGTCCGTGAGCAGGGTGAATCGTTTTCCAGCCAAGTAATGGCGCCAATGCCGGATGGCCTTCACAATGGCCTGAGCCTCTTTTTCCACAGAGGAGTGCCGAATTTCAGGGCCTTGGAGGGTGCGAGAGAAAAAGGCGACGGGCCTGCCCGCCTGGTTAAGTGTGGCGGCCAGGGCGAAATCAGATGCATCACTCTCCACCTGGAAGGGGATGGACTCATCGACAGCGTGCATCGTGGCTTTCGCGATGTCAGCTTTTATCCCTTCAAAGGCTAAGCGAGCCTCTGCTGCCAGGGGAAAACAGGTAGACTTTATGAGCGGACGGGCTTTGTCCGCATAATTGGGAACCCACTGTGCGTAATACAAAAAGAAGCCTAAGCACCTTCTCAGTGCTTTGACGCTAGTGGGTAGGGGAAGTTCAAGGAGGGGACGCATACGGTCTGGATCAGGGCCAAGGACCCCGTTTTCCACCACGTATCCGAGAATTGCTAGGCGGCGCTTGCTGAATACACACTTCTCCCTGTTATAGGTCAGATTCAGGCGAGACGCAGTGCGTAAAAACTTCTGGAGGTTGGCATCGTGGTCCTGCTGGTCATGGCCGCAGATAGTGATGTTGTCCAGGTACGGGAAGGTAGCCCGTAGCCCGTTTTGGTCCACCATTCGGTCCATTGCACGCTGGAAGACCGAGACCCCATTAGTGACGCCAAAGGGGACCCTTAAGAAGTGGTAGAGACGACCATCCGCCTCAAAGGCCGTATATTTTCGGTCCTCTGGGCGAATGGGGAGCTGGTGATAGGCTGACTTCAAGTCAATGGTGGAGAACACCCGGTACTGCACAATCTGCTTGACCATGTCAGATATGCGCGGGAGAGGGTACGCGTCCAGCTGCGTGTACCTATTAATGGTCTGACTATAGTCTATGACCATCCGGGGCTTGTCTCCAGTCTTAACCACCACGACTTGTGCTCTCCATGGGCTAGTGCTAGGTTGAATGATCCCTTCCCTGAGGAGCCGCTGAACCTCAGATCGAATGAAGATCCTATCCTCAGCGCTGTAACGCCTGCTCTTAGTTGCGATGGGCTTGCAGCCTGGCACGAGATTTTCAAATAAAGATGGCGGGGTGATTCTGAGTGTCGAGAGACTGCACGTGGAGCGGCTGGGCAATTTGGAGGCTGCGGTTCTCCCACTGAAAGTGGAGGGAGTGGCCCATTGTACTGCAGGGTCACACTCCTCAGGTGGACCATAAAGTCTAGTCCCAGGAGTATCGGAGCGCAAAGGTGCGGTAACACGAGGAGCCTGAAGTTTTCATAAACTGTGCCCCACACCGTTAGGTTTACCACGCAGCTCCCAAGAACGGTAACAGATCGGGACCTCGACGCCATAGAAATTGTCTGTCTGACAGTCTGTACTCGGAGACCGCACCGTTTCACGGTGTCTGGATGAATGAAACTCTCCGTGCTCCAGCTGTCAAACAGACAATGTATCAGGCATCCGTTTACCTCTATGTCCATCATGGACTTGTCGAGTCTGTGAGGCTTGGCCTGGTCCAGGATGATTGACGCCACCGTTGAATCTTGAGTGCAACTGCAGGCAGCTGAGATGGCCGATGATGATGACCCCTGCTGGTCGTCTGCGGTCGGTGTCGACCAAAATGGCTGCGCCCATGGATCGCATGTGGTCGATGGCGTTGAAAGTGGTGGCACTCGCAGGTCGCACGTGTCTTGCGTCGTCGTCCTCAGGAATGGCGGCGCTCGTGAATTGCACGTGGTTGAAGACCTCGACGAAGCCGGAGACGAGGAGACAGATCCTGGAGAGTCACACGCAGCACTGCTTGGCTTCGAAGGTGGTTTCGCTCGGCACACTTTAGCATAGTGCCCTTTCTTCCCACACGCGGAGCAAAACACCGTTCTGGCCGGACATCGCTGACGAGGGTGCTTTGCCAATCCACAGAAATAGCACCGTGGGCCTCCTGGAGCTGCCGCCGCCGTCAGGTCCGAGGTTGAAAGCACGATTGTGCAGTTCCTAGGAGCCGCTGGGTAGAGTTGAGTCGGTGGCTGTACTTGCCACAATGTTCCCACGTGGTCAGTGGGGTAAGTTTCAAGACTTCTGGAGGCTGTTTCCATCGCATCCGCCAATTCCACCGTCTTAGCTAGGCCCAAGTTACCCTGCTCTAGCAGCCGCAGGCGAATATAGGATGAGCCGATTCCCGCCACGAACGCATCTCGGATCAGATCGTTAGTGTATTGAGTAGCCGACACTGGCTTGCAATTGCAGGCTCTGGCGAGCTGCTGAAGTTCGCGCAGGTTCTGTCCCGTCGTTTCGCCGGGCTGCCGCCGTCGAGTGGCTAGTAGGTGCCGAGCATGAATCTCATTTGGTGGTTTGTTGTACAGCTTCTTAAGTAGTTCGATGGCCACTTTGTAGTCTTGGGCATCACGGATTGTTGCATACACAGTGTCACTTACCCTTGCGTGGAGGACCCGCAATCTATCGGCGTCGTTTTGGACTGCTGTTGAGGCGTCGATATAATCCTGGAAACACTTCAACCAATGGTCGAAAGTGTTCGACGCTCCAGCGGCACGCGGATCTAAGGTAAGCCGATCGGGTTTTAACATTTGCTCCATGGTTTTATTTTTCTTTTCAAGCAAAATTTGTTGCTAATAAAATTGATGCGCGATTAATTCACTCGGGAGGCTGGATCGTACCCGGGAAATAAAGGCTTTTATTAGCAATAAGAATGGAGCATACTGCTTAACAATACAATCCCAGACTAAAGGGTCACTAGGAAGTGCAGTGACCTTTATACTCCTATGGGTAGGCGGAGCCAACCGGAGTGTACCACAGAACAATACCAACAGGTGGAACACCCCAACCCTAACCCCAACAGTAACAAGAGTAACATATGTACAAGTACCCACAGTGATAACCATCTATGGTTCAGTACCCATAGTGGTAACCATCTATGGTTCACCACACTGAGTTGTTTGCAATTGACATAAGCTTTCCTTTTTTATCTTGTCCTACACTGTTTGTTATCCAAGTTTCTGATTCCCAGCCTTCTCCGGGGAGCACATTTGTTCTGAACGCTCTTTATCTCCTTGAATGCCTCCCACTGGTCTGGCAAGTAGCTAGTCCCAGCCTTCTTTTCAGGTTAGTGAAATTGGCCTTCCCCAATTTAAAACGTTTACCCTTGGTCTATCTTTGGCATTGTCAATAGAAGTCATGATGTGGAGATGCCGGCGTTGGACTGGGGTAAGCACAGTAAGAAGTCTCACAACACCAGGTTAAAGTATAGTTGTTTCAGTGATTGCTCACCATGACTCCAAAGGAAGAAAATGTCATCGATGTATCTAGTGTATAGCATCGGTTGAAGGTCCTGTGCGGTGAAGAAGTCTTGTTCTATAGTAACTTTAACCTGGTATTGTGAGACTTCTTATTGTCAATAGAGTCATGGAAAATGTCAAGGATGATTCTATTTGCAGATAGTTGACTTTAAGTGAGATGTCAGCATTGACTTTGGATTCTGTATTCGTGGCCTGGTGTCCCTAGAGAGGGAGAATTGGTGTCTGAGGGCACTGTTGAAGCCTTCCGTGTCCGTTGGGCACCACAAGGGCTGGGGTGTATTATCAACTCCTTTAATCACATTTTAGTTTGATGTTTAACGTTTCCTTTCTACTTTGTCTTTTGTTTCGGGCAGTTCCCTTCTCTTTGGGGGCTGTCCCTTTTGATTTATACCTCAGTCAACTTGATTTAGTTTAATTGTTTTGTCAAAAAGATTACTTTGGATTCACAAACTGCCCTATCTTAGCCTTACCCACAGTGAGGACATTTGTTCTTAGCTGATTGAGGTGTTGCTGGGTTGTTGGATCAATCTCTCCCAATGTTCTCTCTCAATGGCTGCTCTTGGTGATTGGAGGGATGGAAGATTGGAAGTTGATTGGAACTATTTTTGATGATGGGTTGCCGTTCTGGTCCCAGATGGACATTTGCTTCCCATTTATTGATGTTAATGGAGCGAATCTTCACAGAGGTTTTGAGATTGTCTTTTTATTTGCCTCCATTTTGAATGGGTTTGATATTGTAGCTCTGAGTAGAATACCTTTATGGTGGACAATCTATAACATTTCCCACTCACCTTAGCTGATATGAGTTAGTGTGGTCTCTATTTCTGGCGTTTGTGTCTTGGAGGACATCATATTTATTCTTTTCTTCCATTTGATTTTCAAAATCCTCCTAAGACAGCAATGATAGGTTGTTCCAGGGTCTTGACATGGTATTTATAAGTTGTCTTATATGTGTCTGTATGTTATCCAAGCTTCAACAGCATGGAGAACCACAGGAGACTTTGAGTTTAGTTTTGAGTCTCAATCACGATTCTCAAAAACATAATTGATCATTAGTTGAGTTAGTGGATTGGATTTTGGAGTGTACCTCTTCATCAGTGTCAGCTTTTTGGGAGAAAGGGCTTCCAAGATGTGGGAAGTGAGAGAAATTTTCCAAGATTTTTGGTTGAAGGTGATCATTAACTGTAGAGGATTTTGGTCTTCGTGCTGGACTGAGCAAGTTCCAGTTCTGTTGCAGGCTTTACTCAGAGTGAGAACTCATTTGTACATCGTCAGCAAGCTGTACTTTGATTTCATAGAATCCCTACAGTGCAGAAGGAGGTCATTGGGCCCTGCACCAACTACAATCCCCACCCAGGCCCTATCCCCATGACCCCATGTATGTATCCTGCTCATCCCCCTGACACTAAGGGGCAATTTAGCATGGCCAATCCACTTAACCCGCACATTTTTGGCCTGCAGTGAAGTGAAATAGGGATCTACTGGACTGGTCCCGAGGATGAGACTTCATTTAGAAATTGAAGAATTTGGAGTTCTTCACCTTAGAGGAGACAAGATTAGGGGTGTGACTGGAATAAATAAGCTGAAATGGGTTGCAGTGACAGAAGGCTCAGTAAGTAAAAGATACAGATTGAAGGTTACTGGCCAGAGGCAAGAGGTGGCTCAGGAAGAATGATCCAATTGGCTTCCTTCGGTGCTGTTTCATTTTCTACTTCTACTTAAAAATACTAAAAGAGTGGCAGCAGGGTTGGGGTAACTGTATAGTACTATACAAAATTCCCAGCTGTTTATCAAAAAGTGACTTGTATCTTTTACATCAACTTGAGAAGGCAGGTCAGCCCTTGATTCAAAATCAAGTTTACTTGGATTACATATTTCTGTGAAAGGAGGTAAAAAGTACAAGAGAGTTTCAAGTTCTTTCTGGCTAAAGGCCAGAAATATTGTAAAGAAAAGAAATGAACTCGTTGTAACCGTCTCCACTGCATCCTCGTTCTCCGCTTAATGTTCATCTTTTGAGCCTTCCATTTGATGTTAGTCCCAAAGGCCCAGAATTATCAGAACCCTTTCCCATCATCTGCATCTTCTAAGAGGGTCTGAGAATGCTATATTCTAGACTGGGCGGCACAGTGGTTAGCACTGCTGCCTCATAGCGCCAGGGACCTGGTTCAATTTCCGGCTTGGGTCACTGTTTGTGTGGAGTCTACACATTCTCCCCGTGTCTGCGTGGGTTTCCTCCGGGCGCTCCGGTTTCCTCCCACACTCTAAAGATCATAGAAATCATAGAAACCCTACAGTACAGAAAGAGGCCATTCGGCCCATCGAGTCTGCACCGACCACAATCCCACCCAGGCCCTACGCCCATATCCCTACATATTTTACCCACTAATCCCTCTAACCTACGCATCTCAGGACACTAAGGGACAATTTTAGCATGGCCAATCAACCTAACCCGCACATCTTTGGACTGTGGGAGGAAACCGGAGCACCCGGAGGAAACTCATGCAGACACGAGGAGAATGTGCAAACTCCACACAGACAGTGACCCAAGCCGGGAATCGAACCCAGGTCACTGGAGCTGTGAAGCAGCAGTGCTAACCACTGTGCTACCGTGCTAAGATGTGCAGCTTAGGTTGATTGGCCATGCTAAATTGCCTCTTAGTGTCAGGAGATTAGTCGGGTTAATAGGTAGGGTTATGGGGATAATGGCCTCCTTCTGCATTATAGAGATTCTATAATTTTATAAAACTAACCGTGATTGTCATGTTGTCAGCATCATTTATCCTGACTGGTATTCTGATGCATCTCTGTTCACCCTGCTTCACACAAAGATTCTGTTAGGGGATAATAATAAAGAACTAGTAAATCATTTTCATCTTTCAGCCTCTGTTAATTCACTAATGGTGCCACAGGTCAGTAGTCCAATTCTAGAATCCCTACAGTGCAGAAGGAGGCCATTCGGCCCATCAGGCCTGCACTGACAACAATCCCACCCAGGCCATATCCCTGTAACTGCGCTTATTTGTCCTGCTAATCTCCCTGACACTAAGGGGCAATTTAGCATGACCATTCCACCTAACCTGCAAATCTTTGGAGGAAACCGGAGCACCCGGAGGAAACCCACGCAGACACCGGGAGAACGTGCAAACTCCACACAGACAGTGACCTAAGCCAGGAATCAAACCCGGGTCCCTGGCGCTATGAGGCAGCAGTGCTAACCACTGTGCCACCGTGCTGCCCAGTCTAGAATATAGCATTCTCAGACCCTCTTAGAAGATGCAGATGATGGGAAAGGGTTCTGATAATTCTGGGCCTTTGGGACTAACATCAAATGGAAGGCTCAAAAGATGAACATTAAGCGGAGAACGAGGATGCAGTGGAGACGGTTACAACGAGTTCATTTCTTTTCTTTACAACATTTCTGGCCTTCAGCCAGAAAGAACTTGAAACTCTCTTGTGCTTTTTACCTCCTTTCACAGAGATATGTAATCCAAGTAAACTTGATTTTGAATCAAGGGCTGACCTGCCTTCTCAAGTTGATGTAAAAGATACAAGTCACTTTTTGATAAACAGCTGGGAATTTTGTATAGTACTATACAGTTACCCCAACCCTGCTGCCACTCTTTTAGTATTTTTAAGTAGAAGTAGAGAATGAAACAGCACCGAAGGAAGCCAATTGGATCATTCTTCCTGAGCCACCTCTTGCCTCTGGCCAGTAACCTTCAATCTGTATCTTTTACTTACTGAGCCTTCTGTCACTGCAACCCATTTCAGCTTATTTATTCCAGTCACACCCCTAATCTTCTCTCCTCTAAGGTGAAGAACTCCAAATTCTTCAATTTCTAAATGAAGTCTCATCCCCGGGACCAGTCCAGTTGATCCCTATTTCAGTTCACTGCAGGCCAAAGCTCGCAGTGTATTCCAGGTCACTTAGCTGGTGAGGTCAACAAGTACAACCACATGTGGAGGAATCCTCAACGGCTGCACAAACTCCAGATCCAGATTACAGAGTTTGAGGGGCAACTGGCATCACTGCACCGTGAATCCTTAAGGACCACATGGACAGCACGTTCCTGGAGTTAGTCGACCAACAGCTCAGGGGTGTGAAGGCAAAGAGTGAATGGGTGATGGGCATACAGACAAGCAGGTCCAGGCAGGTCGTGTAGGAGTCCCCGAACGTTTCTCGCTCTCCAACCTATATTCAGTCCTGACGGGAGTGATGGTTCATCAGGGCAATGTGGTCAGGGCAAAATCCATGGCATCGCAGCTGGTTCGGCTACATGGGGGTGGGAGCTGGGGCATGAAGAAGAGCAATAGGGACAGTGTCATCTACTTGGGTACAATCAAGACTATGGCACTAAGGGTGCGCAATCTTTCAAGCTTTATTACTCGTGCACAAGGAGAACGCACATACAGTGGGGTGCACTGCTCGGTGTTCTGTCGATTCATGCAGATGTATTGCAATTATAGTTCGTTACAGCAAATGAGAAATGAGCAACTTTCTAATCCTTAATTTACATACATAATCCACCAATCATAGTATAGCTTTTTGTCCTTTCTTATCCAATAGAAAACCATTTCCTTCTAATCCATAATCCCACCCAGGCCCTATGCCCATAACTGCACATATTTATTCTGCTAATCCCCCTGACCCTAAGAGGCAATTTAGCACGGCCAATCCACTTAACCCTCACGTCTTTGGACTGTGGGAGGAAACCAGAGCACCCGGAGGAAACCCACGCAGACACAGGGCAAATCTGCAAACTCCACCTAGACAGTGACCCGAAGCCGGAATTGAACCCGGGTCCCTGGCGCTGTGAGGCAGCAGTGCTAACCACTGCGTCACCATGCCACCACAAGTGGTAGTTGTCTCTGCTGTGGCCTTCTGTCATGTTTACTCTTTAATTTCCTTGACCTTACTCTCTCTCTTTCATCACCCAGGAAGCTCTGCTTTTGTTTACACTGCCTTCCTTCCTGCTGTAAATGTGCCACAACTGTTTATTTACAGGTCTTCAGACACTCACCAAAACAGAAAAAAGGAAATAACTACTCTTCCTTGAGTCTAATTTTACACACAGAGGGTGGAACTCTCCCATCCCGCCCACCATGGGAATCGTAGAAGGCGGGACACGGGCCTTGCAAAGGTCCATTGACCTCTGGCAGGATTGTCCAACGTTGGGGTGAGTGTAGCTGAAACATCCCACCTGGAGAATCCTTCCCTCTCCAACACAACCTCCTCTCACTCACAAGTGGCCTTCTCTCAGTGCTGCTTATATAGCCTGATAAGGCTGCACAGCTGATCCTTGCTGCACCAATGCCTTATCAGTCTTCCATGTGACTTCCTGTGGTCATTTGGTCAGGCAAGTTCTTATCCAGAAACTGGAGAGTATTATGTGTTTATTATGTATTATGAGTATTATACTGCCCTTCAAACAAACAGCCCCTTGAAAAATATCCAACCTGTCAATCAAAGGCTGAATGTTTATAAATATAGTTGTAACCCCCTGCTGACCACTATATGGGGCTACTATTTAAATATTCAATCAACAGGATCCCGAATTCCTAGCGGTTGATGTTGATTTGGCTAATTCCCTGTTTACCCATAAATGTCAGTACTGTAATCGGAATATCAAAAATAAATTTAATAACACATATCATTAACAGACATAAAACAGTGAGCTCTGATCTATAACCGTTGGGGGCCCTCCGTTGGTGCACATATGGGGAAACTCATCCTCAGTAACACATTCGTAGATACTGATCCAGTTGGACTGTATAGTCCCCACCAGTTACTCACGACACCCACACACAGTCCAGGAGAGACACACGTGTGGAAGATGATGCCGGAGGAGGCAGAGGTGCCGTGAGCTATCCGTGCAGCAATGTAGGTCGAGTGCGCTGAAGGCTGTCCTCCTTGTCGGTAATGAAAAGAACAGGCAGGGGAACACCTGGCTGCCTCTCCCTCCAAACCGAATTCTCACTGCCCGGAAAAAGCTCTCTCTCTGCAGCTGCTTCACTTCCTGGCGCCTTTGTTTCCTCCCGCCCCCAGAGCAATCCCATTGGCCCAGCCACATCACTCAACCAACAGCATCCTGTTCACAGCACCCACCCGGCAAACAGGACACTGAAACCCACAAGGGACAAAGAACACTGGTAACTGTCTTCCCCACAAATTTTCCTCAGTCCCTTACATTCTCCCCCCATCAAAAATACAGCATGCCCCCATGCTGAAGTACATGACAAGGACCCAGTTAACCAATTACACCATGTACCTTATAGTGTGATGACTGGTATAATAGTGGGTGAAAAGAGTGGTACCTTATTTATACATGATGAGCACTGAGCAAAGGAGTTACACCACCATGTATGACAACTATTGCAGTGTTCAGGAAAATGCATAGTGGGTGGCGTAGCTGAGTGAACACTTGTATGTCCTACTACTACAGACTTTGCACACGGCTCTCCCAGCTTTGTATAATGGAAACGGTCTGCTGGCTTTCTCTCTCTCTGTGATCTCCTTATCTCTGGTTCTGGATTGGCTATGTTAGATGTGTCTGTAGTGTAAGTGCCCTCAACAGAACTGTCTAATTCTACTTCCCTTTGCTCAGTTACTACCTCTTCTATCACAACAGGTAGCCCTTCTGAAGATTCTGAGCTCGCTGCGACTTCTGTCACTTCTGTAGCATTTGTGGGGGGATTGGACTCTGTAGGCATGACATCCTGTTCCGGTTGTTCACAGATTCCCTCCGGATTGTCAATGATCAAGTCCTCTGGGTAATGTCCATACTCTGACTCTGAGTCTGAAGAGTTTTGATCTCCCACGGGCACATCGGCTGCGGAGTCATCTTTGTGAACCTCAGGAGTTTGATTCCTTTCTTTTGCTTTTCTGCGCCTGAGGGCTCTTGGAGAGGGAATAGGCTTTGAGTCAACCTCAGTGCTCAATTGGACCTCTTTTCCCAGGGGCAAAATATGATTTCGGTGCATGACCTTAATGGGTCCCGAACCATCTGCAGGCTTTAGACGATAAACAGGAAGATCAGACATTTGACTCTCAACCACATAAGGATTTGCACTCCACCGATCAGCAAGCTTCTGTTTCCCTTTCAGGCCAAGGTTTCGAATGAGGACTCTATCCCCAGGCTTCAAGCAATGGTAGCGCACTCTCTGGTCATACCTCTCCTTGTTACTTTGGTTCATTTTAGCGGAAGTGGCTTGGGCCAACTGATAGGCTGCTTGCAGCTCTTTCTTCATCTTAGACACATACTGCAAGTGGGAAGTTGTTGAGGTCCCATCCGCTGATACGCCAAAGCAAATGTCCACAGGAAGTCTGGCTTCCCTCCCGAACATTAAAAAGTAGGGTGAATACCCGATAGCTTCATTTGGGGTACAGTTGTACGCGTGGACCAGATGTGCAATGTGCTGACTCCATTTGGACTTTTGACTGGGCTCAATTGTTCCTAGCATGTTCAACAGGGTTCTATTGAACCTCTCTGGTTGAGGGTCACCTTGTGGGTGGTATGGTGAAGTTCTTGATTTCCTCACACCCAACATGGTCAACATCTCTCTCACCAACTGGCTTTCAAAATCCCGACCCTGGTCTGAATGTATGCGAGCTGGTAGGCCGTAGTGAATGAAGTATTTCTCCCATAGAGTTCTGGCAACCGTTATGGCTCTCTGATCCTTGGTTGGGAATGCTTGTGCGTACCGAGTGAAGTGGTCAGTGACTACCAATACATTGCACACATTGCGGGAATCAGGTTCTATGGAGAGAAAGTCAATGCATACAAGATCCATAGGGCCTGAACTTTGGATGTGGGAAAGTGGTGCTGCTCTCTGTGGCAGAGTCTTTCTCTTAATGCAGCATTCACATGTCTTGCAGTATGTCTCTACGTTTAGCTTCATGCGGGGCCAGAAGAATCTGTCACAGACGAGTGCATAGGTCTTGTCAAATCCCAGATGTCCATTGTTGTCATGCAGTGACTTCAGAATCATACGGTGGAACTGCTTGGGGAGCACAAGCTGTCGCCGTAAGCGTAGGTCAGACTGTTTGACTGTCCTGTAAAGCAGACCCTGCTCGATTGACCACTTCCCCCACTCTCGTTTCAGAAGTGTAAGATCAGGATGGTTTGTCTGTATTTGACTTGCCGGTGCCTTCTGATTGACAGCTAGCCATATTTCTCCTATACACGGGTCGCTTTTCTGAGCAGCTTGAAGCTCTGCTGGACTGAAAGTGGGCAGCTGATCAGCTACTACTGCAACGGTATGACAGAAAGCCTTGGGAACTGCAGACACATGAACCCCTATTTGTTCGATCACACATGGATAGGAGTGTCCTGCTCGTGTGCTACTCGACACCGTCTGACAGAGAGCCCGCACTCCTGGAACTGGGATTTCTTGCCATTCATCATCTGGTGTCATGCTGTCATGTGGACGTCGAGACAACGAGTCTGTGTCAAGGTTATGCCGGCCTGGTCTATACTTAAGGCTAAAGTTGTAGGTGGACAGTGCTGAGAGCCAGCGATGACCAGTGGCATCCAGTTTAGCTGACGTTGTGACGTATGTCAGGGGATTGTTGTCCGTTCTGACTTAAACAGTAGCTCCGTAAAGATAGTCATGTAGCTTATCCACAATAGAACACTTGAGAGCTAAAAACTCCAGTTTGTGTGCTGGATAGTTTTTCTCAGATGGCGAGAGACTTCTGCTGATGAATGCAACTGGGCATAGACCATCATCATGCTCTTGGTATAAGACACCACCTAGTCCGTCCAGGCTAGCATCCACGTGCAGAATGTAAGGCTTCTGTGGATCTGCGAACGCCAATACAGGGGCTTTGGTGAGCCGGGTCTTGAGTCCTTGGAAAGCATGTTCGCATTGCTCACTCCACCGAGAGCCAAAGGGTTCAGAAGGCTTGAAGTAAGTCTTGTCAGGTGAGTTTGCAGTCTGACTCCCCTTGGAGCGGGGACGGGGAGGATATCCTTGAAGGAGTCCGTTGAGGGGACGGCAGAGTTTGGAGAAGTCCTTGACAAAGCAGCGATAGTAGCCACAAAATCCAAGGAAGGATCTGAGCTCTGTCACCGTTTGGGGTCTTGGCCAGGAGACAACCGCCTCTACCTTGGATGGGTCCGTCGCTATTCCGTCCTGCGACACTACATGTCCAACGTAGGTGACAGAAGTCCTGCCAAACTGGCACTTGTCAAGCGACAGCTTCAGACCTTCTTCTTGGAGCCGGTCAAGCACTTTGAACAACTGCTCCTTGTGTTCTTCGAGGGTTCGTCCAAACACAATGAGATCATCCAGGTACACCAACACCTCCAGAAAGTTCATGTCGCCGACAGTATGTTCCATGACTCTCTGAAAAGTGACCGGTGCTCCGGAAATTCCCTGAGGCTTGCGTTCGAACTGATAAAAACCCAACGGGCAGATAAAAGCGGTCTTCTCCTTGTCAGCCTCACTCATGGGTATTTGATAGTACCCGCTCCTCAGGTCGAGGACTGTGAACCATTTACTCCCAGACAAGCAGTGAAGAGCGTCTTCTATCCTTGGGACAGTGTACTGGTCCGGTATTGTTCGAAGGTTAAGGGTTCGGTAGTCCACGCACATTCGTACCTTCCCTGACTTCTTGCGTACGACTACTATTGGCGATGCGTAGGGACTACGCGATTCAGAGATGATGCCATGGCTTTGTAGTTCCTGTAGGTGCTGGCGCACATCCTCAAAGTCAGCAGGCGACAAGCGACGTGACCTCTCTCGGAAGGGCCTTGCATCCTTCAGTCTTATTTCATGTCTGGTGCTTTTAGAACAACCTACATCCCACTCGTGCTGTGACAAAACCTCTTTCCTCTCCATCATTCTCTCACAGAGACGCCTCCTTGCCTCCTCTGGCATAGGAGAGGCTCCAAAATCAAAAGAGGAAGGGGTCAGTTCGATTGCAGCTTTATCTGCACACTGTGCCCTCGGCAGAGGAACAGGGGCTACTGGGAAAATATGGGCTACTGGAGTCCCACGTTTCAAGGAGATTTCTCTGGATGACAGGTTCTTCACAGTCACAGTAATGCGTCTGCTGGAAACAACTGATGCAGGATGAACCTCAGGCCTCACCCACAACTCTTCAGGGGAAAAAGTGTCAATAGGCTGATCTACCAGTGCACGCTGGTCTGTGAAATCACCAGGAAACTTTGGGAGGCCAGTGACTTTAAACACTTGTCCTGGTTGCAAGGTGATTGGCTTGTGCTGGGTAAACCACACAGTACCATGCTTGTCTACCCCTTCTGTTGTTTCAGACTGGGTGAGTGTCTCATAAGCTTCTCGGAGGACGGGGTGTATGGTCAAAGTACCCAAGAAGCGTTCTCCCGCCTGTTCTTTACAGGACTCAACCAACTCTCTCACCAGCCGGGTATTTGTCCCCACCAGCACAGCAATGTTGTTATCTTTCACAGGGTCAGGACATACTAAGGCCAAAGTGTCAACTGTCTGCGGCACTCCGGTTACAGCGGCAGGTATGGACAGGTAGCCATCATATGGATATTGGTGAGAGCTTAAACCCCATATTTCCAGGTCTTCAAGTGGCTGGAGAGGTAAGTGTTTCAGGTAGGTGTCGTAGAAGTTGCGATACAAAATGGTTACTTGGGGGCCACTGTCAAGCAAAGCTCTTGCATAAACTCCTTCTATTTGCACAGGCACACCCGAGATGGGCCCCACTAATCCTGCAGGTAACTGTTTTGAGCCTTGCTTCGCTGGGGGTGGACAGTGGGTGGAACGTATTTCACATGGCTCCTGAGAAGTTTCCCTGCTGTCTGCTTGCTTTGATCAGCTTCTGATTCACTTTCCTCAGATCCTCGAGTTCTTTGCACTCTCTCCTTGTATGCCCATCTTGCCCACACCTGTAGCAAAAGATTCCTGCTGGCAGTGGTTTGGACATTTTCACTCGGGGCGACGCGTCCCGAACAGCAGCTTCTGGTGCTTGCTGTACGGACCCAGTCCTTGCTGTCGTACTTTCAGATGTAGGGGTAACTGGAACGGCGCTCAACAGTCTGGCCACCTGAGAAGTCAGTTCCCGTACCTCATTTCGTAGGCTGTTCAACTCAGACGTAACTGAGGACTGCGGTACAGTGGCGGTGGCTGTGGTAGCAGTAGCTTTTACCCCTTCTCTGGCGCTAATCCAATTTTCTTCCTCTCTTACCTCCCGCATCAGCTGGAAGAAGGAAGGGGGTTTGTCCAGGGTGTGGCTCATCCTTACACGCAGAGCAACCATGTCTCGAGTGAGTGCACCCTTGACTAGCTGTTCCATCCGAGCTCGATTCATGTCTGCAGCCGTAATTCCTCCCTTAAGAAGAGCACGATGGAGACGTTTGTCAAGGCGATATAGAAAAGCAGAGAGTTTTTCTCCTTCATCCTGGTATGTTGTCTGAACTTGGCCAAGATGTCGGCTCCACTCTCTGTGGTGCCATAAGCTGTGTCCAGAGCAGATAAATAATTGATGGCCGTAGCAGTGGGAGTGCTAACTTTCAAACATCGAACGATGTCAGCAGCAGGCCCTTTTAAACTCTCCACTATACGCTGTCTCTTGGCGGCGTCAGTGCATTGCCACTCATTGATCATCTGGGTAGCCTGCTCCATCCAGGCATCGTATTCTTCCTCACCTGGGGGTACAGGTTTCAGTCCTGAAAACAGTGTCAGCTTTCTGTAGCTAGGCCCATCGGTAGACACTTGGTTGCACTTGTCCACCAGTTTGCCAATAGCAGTCACTAAATCCATGTTCACATCCACTTTGGGAGCTTGATTTTCTGATACTATGGCCTGAAAATCCTCCATTGACTTGCCTTCCTGTTGTAGTAGTAACAACAGCTTTGGATGGAAAGCATCCTCTTCAGGAACAGCATCCTGTGTGTCCAAGCTTTCTAGCATATGCACAGCCCATGGCCCAGCTTCTCCTTCAATACCTACATCTGGAGGTACAGTGTCAGGGGTTAAATCAATGCTAATCTCCACTAGTATGAACAACTGTGTGCCAGTAGAATCCCCACGGCGACCACAAATCTTGGTGCGACCAAAGACTTTCACTGTGTTTAAGACCCTAGCAATGGTCTCCTCACTAGTATCTATTGGCACATTGCTCAGTAATATGCCACGAGAAAGACTGATATTCTTTTGGCGGCTCCAGTCAGCAGCCTGAGAAAAATCCATTGTCTTAAGTGAGCTACTAACACTGTAAAACTTTTCCTGTTGTAATTACTGGGTTAACTGTTACTGACTGACAGAAAAAAAATTATATTTGACCTTATGGGTAAACAGGAATGATCCCAGCGGTGCCTCCAAAAATGTAACCCCCTGCTGACCACTATATGGGGCTACTATTTAAATATTCAATCAACAGGATCCCGAATTCCTAGCGGTTGATGTTGATTTGGCTAATTCCCTGTTTACCCATAAATGTCAGTACTGTAATCGGAATATCAAAAATAAATTTAATAACACATATCATTAACAGACATAAAACAGTGAGCTCTGATCTATAACCATTGGGGGCCCTCTGTTGGTGCACATATGGGGAAACTCATCCTCAGTAACACATTTGTAGATACTGATCCAGTTGGACTGTATGGCCCCCACCAGTTACTCACGACACCCACACACAGTCCAGGAGAGACACACGTGTGGAAGATGATGCCGCAGGAGGCAGAGGTGCCGCGAGCTATCCGTGCAGCAACGTAGGTCGAGTGCGCTGAAGGCTGTCCTCCTTGTCGGTAATGAAAAGAACAGGCAGGGGAACACCTGGCTGCCTCTCCCTCCAAACCGAATTCTCACTGCCCGGAAAAAGCTCTCTCTCTGCAGCTGCTTCACTTCCTGGCGCCTTTGTTTCCTCCCGCCCCCAGAGCAATTCCATTGGCCCAGCCCACATCACTCAACCAACAGCATCCTGTTCACAGCACCCGCCCGGCAAACAGGACACTGAAACCCACAAGGGACAAAGAACACTGGTAACTGTCTTCCCCACAAATTTTCCTCAGTCCCTTACATCATGGTTAGGTTGGATATTTTACAAGGTTTAACTTTCTCTTTTCTAACCACAATGTTCACAAAGCACTCGAGATGCATTCAAGCATGAAGGGAAAGAAAAACTCCCTTTTGTAAGAGGGAGGTCGTGCCTTACAAATTTGGTGGAGTTTTTTGAGGAAGTGACAAAAACGGTTGATGAAGGAAGGGCCGTGGATGTCGTCTATATGGATTTCAGTCAGGCATTTGACAAAGTCCCACATGGCAGGTTGGTTAAGAAGGTTAAGGCTCATGGGATACAAGGAGAAGTGGCTCGATGGGTGGAGAACTGGCTTGGCCATAGGAGACAGAGGGTAGTGGTCGAAGGGTCTTTTTCCGGCTGGAGGTCTGTGACCAGTGGTGTTCCGCAGGGCTCTGTACTGGGACCTCTGCTATTTGTGATATATATAAATGATTTGGAAGAAGGTGTAACTGGTGTAATCAGCAAGTTTGCGGATGACACAAAGATGGCTGGAATTGCGGATAGCGAAGAGCATTGTCGGGCAATACAGCAGGATATAGATAGGCTGGAAAATTGGGCGGAGAGGTGGCAGATGGAATTTAATCCGGATAAATGCGAAGTGATGCATTTTGGAAGAAATAATGTAGGGAGGAGTTATACAATAAATGGCAGAGTCATCAGGAGTATAGAAACACAGAGGGACCTAGGTGTGCAAGTCCACAAATCCTTGAAGGTGGCAACACAGGTGGAGAAGGTGGTGAAGAAGGCATATGGTATGCTTGCCTTTATAGGATGGGGTATAGAGTATAAAAGCTGGAGTCTGATGATGCAGCTGTATAGAACGCTGGATAGGCCGCATTTGGAGTACTGCGTCCAGTTCTGGTCGCTGCACTACCAGAAGGACGTGGAGGCATTGGAGAGAGTGCAGAGAAGGTTTACCAGGATGTTGCCTGGTATGGAGGGTCTTAGCTATGAGGAGAGATTGGGTAGACTGGGGTTGTTCTCCTTGGAAAGACGGAGAATGAGGGGAGATCTAATAGAGGTATACAAGATTATGAAGGGTATAGATAGGGTGAACAGTGGGAAGCTTTTTCCCCGGTCGGAGGTGACGATCACGAGGGGTCACGGGCTCAAGCTGAGAGGGGCGAAGTATAACTCAGACATCAGAGGGACGTTTTTTACACAGAGGGTGGTGGGGGCCTGGAATGCGCTGCCAAGTAGGGTGGTGGAGGCAGGCACGCTGACATCGTTTAAGACTTACCTGGATAGTCACATGAGCAGCCTGGGAATGGAGGGATACAAACGATTGGTCTAGTTGGACCAAGGAGCGGCACAGGCTTGGAGGGCCGAAGGGCCTGTTTCCTGTGCTGTACTGTTCTTTGTTCTTTGTTCTTTGTAATAACCCCAGCCAAACTCAGTCAGTAAAACACAGACCCTACAATACTATGCTATGGAAAGAAAACTCTAATGGCACAATGTAAATTCTTAGCATTACGTGATTTACACAATTTACACAAAAACAAGAATAATCCTAGACCCCTTCTCAACCTTTACATAATTGGGGAATTTCTGAAGGCTCAGACAATATACTCACCGCTCCTCAGATCGTTTTAAAAAAGGCTCTTTGCTAGTTGGTAAGTAATCCATACCTTTCAATCAAACCCAATCAATGTATGTAGACACCAGATACTAACCTTCCAGTGTTAAAAGGGATCTCCCCAGCGAAAATGACCATCAAAGCGCTTCAAAGGGGTTTCACAGCAGCCGTGGGCTATGAGAAAGCAAGGGGATCCCCCGGGAAATCCTAACAGGTCATTTCTACAAGAGTGCTTTAAAGAGGTTTATCATCAGGGCCAATCCCTATTGTGGAATGGAGTGCTGCAGTGATTTTGAAGGCTTTCAGGTATCCAAGAGACATGGATGTCAAAGTGACCAGGGCACTTCAAAGATTTCAGAGAACAGAGGCAATAATGAATATTGTATCCCAGATTGGTATCTGAAATCACCATCCTGAAACTGAATAACACCTTTCCTCGGGCAACAAGGACAAGTGCAACCACTAGACCCCCATCCTGGGAGAGAGTCCCAAGGTCAAGATTTTTCCCCCACCCAACCCACAGGTCCCTTGGGGGCCCCTCCATTTGCAGCCTGGCAATGGCAGAGGGGCACATGGGCACAGCACTTATCTTTTTGCCAACCCCCTCAGATTATAAAGTGTCAGGTTGGGGTGTTGCAGTCAGGGTGCCAGGGGGCAGTGCAAGGTTGGGACTCATGGTCCTGAGGTTGGTCTGGGGTGTGTCTCACTTGGGAGGGGGTGGTTTGGGTCCCCATCAACATGCATTGTGTTGGGGGAGGATGCCCCTCTGGGTTGAGGGTTTGGGGTTGCTCCGCTTGCCAGCAGGGTCTCCATGCCTATTGTGGGAGGCGGGTGGGGGGGGGGGAAGAGAAGGGGGTGGCTGTCTGTCAGCACAGGAATTGGGGTGCCTTTTAAAAACAGCACCCTGACTTCTGTAAAGCCGGGCTGGCCAGTGTGATTCCCCGGATGCATAAATTTAAAGGGTTTTGTTCTCACTGGAACGACGGAGGTTGAGGGGCGACCTGATAGAAGTCTACAAGATTATGAGAGGCATGGACAGAGTGGATAGTCAGAAGCTTTTTCCCAGGGTGGGAGAGTCAATTACTAGGGGGCACAGGTTTAAGGTGCGAGGGGCAAGTTTTAAAGGAGATGTACGAGGCAGATTTTTTACACATAGAGTAGTGGGTGCCTGGAACTCGTTGCCGGGGGAGGTAGTGGAAGCCGATACAGTAGTGACTTTTAAGGGGCATCTTGACAAATACATGAATAGGATGGGATTAGAGGGATATGGTCCCCAAAAGGGTAGGGGGTTTTAGTTGAGTCAGGCAGTATGGTCGGTGCAGGCTTGGAGGGCTGAAGGGCCTGTTCCTGTGCTGTAATTTTCTTTGTTCTTTGGTTAATGTGGGTGAATCCCTCCTGAGAGGCTCTGCTCACCCCTGCGGCAAACACTTCAGTCTTCCTGCTGGCGGGAGCACTTTGAGTGCCAATGGGTGAATTGCACCCAAGGTGACAAATGCCACCTGAAGTGGGAGATTTCTAACCAGTTAATAAGGTTCTTAACCAGAATACATGAAGGCACTGACAGCCCGACCAATAAGGAGTTGAATGATTTTTGAAACATGCTAATAGGCTAATGAGAGAATGGTTTACACATATGTGAATGCAGTGAGAGAATTAAACAAGTAATTATGATTTAAAACATATAGGCTGATATTTTAATGTATTTTAAGTATTGTATGAATTATTGTTCACTTCAGCCGAAAGCAAGTTACAACAAGATATGATGGTAAAGATGAATAGTTCAGAGCCAACAGCCTGGGAACCCTGTAGTTAGCAAAGTTCATATCAGAAAATTTCTTATGCGGGAACACATATTGCAACATTGTGAATAGGAGTATTCATTGTCTAGACTTAGGATTGAAGCGTTCCCAAATGCAGGATCACGTGTCTATCCAGTTTAGCAATGATCTGGTGGGAACATCCACTTTGACGCCTGTAGTAAGTGTCTAAGGTAACCAGCCAAGATGGGAGTTAGCATCCGGATTTAATGGACATTATACTGGATGGTAGAATTCAATTGGCTGAGGTGAATGTCAGAGATTACTATTGATGTGGGTATGTGGGTGTACTAAATGTAATTGATTTTAAGCTAATGAAAGGTGGGAATGATTGATACGAAAAACTAATTGATCTGTTTTTGATTGTATACGTCAGATTCATCGGAGAGGTTCTGTCGCTCTATCTCAGAGCTACTCAACCCTTTTAGTGATCTCCTTGCAGCTGCTTTTTTTTTTAAATAAAGGTTAAAATTTAAAGTTTAAAAGTTTAAAGTTTATTTATTAGTCACAAGTAGGCTTACATTAACACTGCAATGAAGTTACTGTGAAAATCCCCTGGTCACCACACTCCGGCACCTGTTCAGGTACACTGAGGGAGAATTTAGCATGGCCAATGCACCTAACCAACATGTCTTTCGGACTGTGGGAGGAAACCAGAGCACCTGGAGGAAACACATTCAAGTCCTATCCCCATAACTCCATGCATTTACCCTAGCTAGTCCCCCTGACACTAGGGGCAATTTAACATGGCCAATCAACCTAACCTGCACATCTTTGGACTGTGGGAGGAAATTGGAGCACCCGGAGGAAATCAACACAGACTCCACACAGACAGTACTGGTCATCTCAATTTACCCCACAACACCACCCAAAAAACTCCTCTGGATTTCTGATCAACTCTCCCTAGATGCTGGTCACACTGCGAACCAGCTGGATTTATTGGAAATCTTCTGCTCTGGACGAACACGCCTTGGAATCTTCTCCCACACAACATTCACTCTCAGATGTCTTCATCAAGAATCCACTGCCAGGTTTTCAACCTTTTGTTCGATGTTCCTCTCCCCTTGATCACCATGTGAATCTAAGCTTTGCCTTCCACATACTCTGTCAGGCATTCAGAACACCCCAGCCTCACAGGCCTGTAGTAAGGAGTCACTCAGCTTTGGCAGTCTCCTCAGATTTACTGGCTTTTCACAAGCCCACGTCCCTCTATGTCTGCTTCCTGCCGCTCTGTCTCCTTAATTCCGAGTCTCTTCATCTGCTCATTGCCTCAACCCCTCTGAACAGGATCAGTTCTTGATCTCTGTCCTTGTCCCTTAACTTCACAGTCTTCCTGGAACTTTCCTCTGTCCCATTCCCTCCTTTCTGGACTCCTTTTCTTTAGTGTGGGGCAAGCTTTCTGTCTCTTTGCATCATCCTGCCTCTTACAACAGTTTCCGTGAACCTGCTGTTTCCTGTTGGGTCACCTTCTTCCAACTCAACTAAAAACTACTTGTGCTCTTTCTGTGGACTCCTGGTTGCTCGGCAACAGCACAATTTACTTATTTTAAAAGTTAAAATGCAGGCCTCTTTTAAAGTGGAAATAAAACTTAAGTCTCCTTAACACAAAACTGCAGAAATATAAATTAAGCTTCAACTTGGGTCACTGTCTGTGTGGAGTTTGCACGTTCTCCCTGTGTCTGTGGGCTTCCTCTGGGTGCTCCGGTTTCCTCCCACAGTCCAAAGATGTGAGGGTTAGGTGCATTGACCATGCTAAATTGCCCCTTAGTGTCCTGGGATGCGTACGTTAGATGGATTAGAGGGGTAAATATGTGGGGTTACGGGGATAGGGCCTGGATGGGATTGTGGTCGGTGCAGACTCGATGGGTCGAATGGCCTCCTTCTGCACTGTAGGGATTCTATGACAGGTACAAGAACTCATACCAAAAACAAGATATGGCAACGCATTATGGATTAGAAGGAAATGGTTTTCTATTGGATAAAAAAGGACAAAAAGCTATACTATGATTGGTGGATTATGTATGTAAATTAAGGATTAGAAAGTTGCTCATTTCTCATTTGCTGTAATGAACTATAATTGCAATACATCTGCATGAATCGACAGAACACCGAGCAGTGCACCCCACTGTATGTGCGTTCTCCTTGTGCACGAGTAATAAAGCTTGAAAGATTGCGCACCCTTAGTGCCATAGTCTTGATTGTACCCAAGTAGATGACACTGTCCCTATTGCTCTTCTTCATGCCCCAGCTCCCACCCCTATGTAGCCGAACCAGCTGCGATGCCATGGATTTTGCCCTGACCACATTGCCCTGATGAACCATCACTCCCGTCAGGACTGAATATAGGTTGGAGAGCGAGAAACGTTCGGGGACTCCTACACGACCTGCCTGGACCTGCTTGTCTGTATGCCCATCACCCATTCACTCTTTGCCTTCACACCCCTGAGCTGTTGGTCGACTAACTCCAGGAACGTGCTGTCCATGTGGTCCTTAAGGATTCACGGTGCAGTGATGCCAGTTGCCCCTCAAACTCTGTAATCTGGATCTGGAGTTTGTGCAGCCGTTGAGGATTCCTCCACATGTGGTTGTACTTGTTGACCTCACCAGCCAAGTGACCTGGAATACACTGCGAGCTTTGGCCTGCAGTGAAGTGAAATAGGGATCAACTGGACTGGTCCCGGGGATGAGACTTCATTTAGAAATTGAAGAATTTGGAGTTCTTCACCTTAGAGGAGAGAAGATTAGGGGTGTGACTGGAATAAATAAGCTGAAATGGGTTGCAGTGACAGAAGGCTCAGTAAGTAAAAGATACAGATTGAAGGTTACTGGCCAGAGGCAAGAGGTGGCTCAGGAAGAATGATCCAATTGGCTTCCTTCGGTGCTGTTTCATTCTCTACTTCTACTTAAAAATACTAAAAGAGTGGCAGCAGGGTTGGGGTAACTGTATAGTACTATACAAAATTCCCAGCTGTTTATCAAAAAGTGACTTGTATCTTTTACATCAACTTGAGAAGGCAGGTCAGCCCTTGATTCAAAATCAAGTTTACTTGGATTACATATCTCTGTGAAAGGAGGTAAAAAGCACAAGAGAGTTTCAAGTTCTTTCTGGCTGAAGGCCAGAAATGTTGTAAAGAAAAGAAATGAACTCGTTGTAACCATCTCCACTCGTTGTCTCGACGTCCACATGACAGCATGACACCAGATGATGAATGGCAAGAAATCCCAGTTCCAGGAGTGCGGGCTCTCTGTCAGACGGTGTCGAGTAGCACACGAGCAGGACACTCCTATCCATGTGTGATCGAACAAATAGGGGCTCATGTGTCTGCAGTTCCCAAGGCTTTCTGTCATACCGTTGCAGTAGTAGCTGATCAGCTGCCCACTTTCAGTCCAGCAGAGCTTCAAGCTGCTCAGAAAAGCGACCCGTGTATAGGAGAAATATGGCTAGCTGTCAATCAGAAGACACCAGCAAGTCAAATACAGACAAACCATCCTGATCTTACACTTCTGAAACGAGAGTGGGGGAAGTGGTCAATCGAGCAGGGTCTGCTTTACAGGACAGTCAAACAGTCTGACCTATGCTTACGGCGACAGCTTGTGCTCCCCAAGCAGTTCCACCGTATGATTCTGAAGTCACTGCATGACAACAATGGACATCTGGGATTTGACAAGACCTATGCACTCGTCTGTGACAGATTCTTCTGGCCCCGCATGAAGCTAAACGTAGAGACATACTGCAAGACATGTGAACGCTGCATTAAGAGAAAGACTCTGCCACAGAGAGCAGCACCACTTTCCCACATCCAAAGTTCAGGCCCTATGGATCTTGTATGCATTGACTTTCTCTCCATAGAACCTGATTCCCGCAATGTGTGCAATGTGTTGGTAGTCACTGACCACTTCACTCGGTACGCACAAGCATTCCCAACCAAGGATCAGAGAGCCATAACGGTTGCCAGAACTCTATGGGAGAAATACTTCATTCACTACGGCCTACCAACTCACATACATTCAGACCAGGGTCGGGATTTTGAAAGCCAGTTGGTGAGAGAGATGTTGACCATGTTGGGTGTGAGGAAATCAAGAACTTCACCATACCACCCACAAGGTGACCCTCAACCAGAGAGGTTCAATAGAACCCTGTTGAACATGCTAGGAACAATTGAGCCCAGTCAAAAGTCCAAATGGAGTCAGCACATTGCACATCTGGTCCACGCGTACAACTGTACCCCAAATGAAGCTATCGGGTATTCACCCTACTTTTTAATGTTCGGGAGGGAAGCCAGACTTCCTGTGGACATTTGCTTTGGCGTATCAGCGGATGGGACCTCAACAACTTCCCACTTGCAGTATGTGTCTAAGATGAAGAAAGAGCTGCAAGCAGCCTATCAGTTGGCCCAAGCCACTTCCGCTAAAATGAACCAAAGTAACAAGGAGAGGTATGACCAGAGAGTGCGCTACCATTGCTTGAAGCCTGGGGATAGAGTCCTCATTCGAAACCTTGGCCTGAAAGGGAAACAGAAGCTTGCTGATCGGTGGAGTGCAAATCCTTATGTGGTTGAGAGTCAAATGTCTGATCTTCCTGTTTATCGTCTAAAGCCTGCAGATGGTTCGGGACCCATTAAGGTCATGCACCGAAATCATATTTTGCCCCTGGGAAAAGAGGTCCAATTGAGCACTGAGGTTGACTCAAAGCCTATTCCCTCTCCAAGAGCCCTCAGGCGCAGAAAAGCAAAAGAAAGGAATCAAACTCCTGAGGTTCACAAAGATGACTCCGCAGCCGATGTGCCCGTGGGAGATCAAAACTCTTCAGACTCAGAGTCAGAGTATGGACATTACCCAGAGGACTTGATCATTGACAATCCGGAGGGAATCTGTGAACAACCGGAACAGGATGTCATGCCTACAGAGTCCAATCCCCCCACAAATGCTACAGAAGTGACAGAAGTCGCAGCGAGCTCAGAATCTTCAGAAGGGCTACCTGTTGTGATAGAAGAGGTAGTAACTGAGCAAAGGGAAGTAGAATTAGACAGTTCTGTTGAGGGCACTTACACTACAGACACATCTAACATAGCCAATCCAGAACCAGAGATAAGGAGATCACAGAGAGAGAGAAAGCCAGCAGACCGTTTCCATTATACAAAGCTGGGAGAGCCGTGTGCAAAGTCTGTAGTAGTAGGACATACAAGTGTTCACTCAGCTACGCCACCCACTATGCATTTTCCTGAACACTGCAATAGTTGTCATACATGGTGGTGTAACTCCTTTGCTCAGTGCTCATCATGTATAAATAAGGTACCACTCTTTTCACCCACTATTATACCAGTCATCACACTATAAGGTACATGGTGTAATTGGTTAACTGGGTCCTTGTCATGTACTTCAGCATGGGGGCATGCTGTATTTTTGATGGGGGGAGAATGTAAGGGACTGAGGAAAATTTGTGGGGAAGACAGTTACCAGTGTTCTTTGTCCCTTGTGGGTTTCAGTGTCCTGTTTGCCGGGTGGGTGCTGTGAACAGGATGCTGTTGGTTGAGTGATGTGGGCTGGGCCAATGGAATTGCTCTGGGGGCGGGAGGAAAAAAAGGCGCCAGGAAGTGAAGCAGCTGCAGAGAGAGAGCTTTTTCCAGGCAGTGAGAATTCGGTTTGGAGTGAGAGGCAGCCAGGTGTTCCCCTGCCTGTTCTTTTCATTACCGACAAGGAGGACAGCCTTCAGCGCACTCGACCTACGTTGCTGCACGGATAGCTCACGGCACCTCTGCCTCCTCCGGCATCATCTTCCACACGTGTGTCTCTCCTGGACTGTGTGTGGGTGTCGTGAGTAACTGGTGGGGACTATACAGTCCAACTGGATCAGTATCTACGAATGTGTTACTGAGGATGAGTTTCCCCATATGTGCACCAACGGAGGGCCCCCAACGGTTATAGATCAGAGCTCACTGTTTTATGTCTGTTAATGATATGTGTTATTAAATTTATTTTTGATATTCCGATTACAGTACTGACATTTATGGGTAAACAGGGAATTAGCCAAATCAACATCAACCGCTAGGAATTCGGGATCCTGTTGATTGAATATTTAAATAGTAGCCCCATATAGTGGTCAGCAGGGGGTTACAACTATATTTATAAACATTCAGCCTTTGATTGACAGGTTGGATATTTTTCAAGGGGCTGTTTGTTTGAAGGGCAGTATAATACTCATGAACTTGCCTGACCAAATGACCACAGGAAGTCACATGGAAGACTGATGAGGCATTGGTGCAGCAAGGGTCAGCTGTGCAGCCTTATCAGGCTATATAAACAGCACTGAGAGAAGGCCACTTGTGAGTGAGAGGAGGTTGTGTTGGAGAGGGAAGGATTCTCCAGGTGGGATGTTTCAGCTACACTCACCCCAACGTTGGACAATCCTGCCAGAGGTCAATGCACCTTTGCAAGGCCCGTGTCCCGCCTTCTACGATTCCCATGGTGGGCGGGATGGGAGAGTTCCACCCTCTGTGTGTAAAATTAGACTCAAGGAAGAGTAGTTATTTCCTTTTTTCTGTTTTGGTGAGTGTCTGAAGACCTGTAAATAAACAGTTGTGGCACATTTACAGCAGGAAGGAAGGCAGTGTAAACAAAAGCAGAGCTTCCTGGGTGATGAAAGAGAGAGAGTAAGGTCAAGGAAATTAAAGAGTAAACATGACAGAAGGCCACAGCAGAGACAACTACCACTTGTGGTGGCATGGTGACGCAGTGGTTAGCACTGCTGCCTCACAGCGCCAGGGACCCGGGTTCAATTCCGGCTTCGGGTCACTGTCTAGGTGGAGTTTGCAGATTTGCCCTGTGTCTGCGTGGGTTTCCTCCGGGTGCTCTGGTTTCCTCCCACAGTCCAAAGACGTGAGGGTTAAGTGGATTGGCCGTGCTAAATTGCCTCTTAGGGTCAGGGGGATTAGCAGAATAAATATGTGCAGTTATGGGCATAGGGCCTGGGTGGGATTATGGATTAGAAGGAAATGGTTTTCTATTGGGTAAGAAAGGACAAAAAGCTATACTATGATTGGTGGATTATGTATGTAAATTAAGGATTAGAAAGTTGCTCATTTCTCATTTGCTGTAATGAACTATAATTGCAATACATCTGCATGAATCGACAGAACACCGAGCAGTGCACCCCACTGTATGTGCGTTCTCCTTGTGCACGAGTAATAAAGCTTGAAAGATTGCGCACCCTTAGTGCCATAGTCTTGATTGTACCCAAGTAGATGACACTGTCCCTATTGCTCTTCTTCATGCCCCAGCTCCCACCCCCGTGTAGCCGAACCAGCTGCGATGCCATGGATTTTGCCCTGACCACATTGCCCTGATGAACCATCACTCCCGTCAGGACTGAATATAGGTTGGAGAGCGAGAAACGTTCGGGGACTCCTACACGACCTGCCTGGACCTGCTTGTCTGTATGCCCATCACCCATTCACTCTTTGCCTTCACACCCCTGAGCTGTTGGTCGACTAACTCCAGGAACGTGCTGTCCATGTGGTCCTTAAGGATTCACGGTGCAGTGATGCCAGTTGCCCCTCAAACTCTGTAATCTGGATCTGGAGTTTGTGCAGCCGTTGAGGATTCCTCCACATGTGGTTGTACTTGTTGACCTCACCAGCTAAGTGACCTGGAATACACTGCGAGCTTTGGCCTGCAGTGAACTGAAATAGGGATCAACTGGACTGGTCCCGGGGATGAGACTTCATTTAGAAATTGAAGAATTTGGAGTTCTTCACCTTAGAGGAGAGAAGATTAGGGGTGTGACTGGAATAAATAAGCTGAAATGGGTTGCAGTGACAGAAGGCTCAGTAAATAAAAGATACAGATTGAAGGTTACTGGCCAGAGGCAAGAGGTGGCTCAGGAAGAATGATCCAATTGGCTTCCTTCGGTGCTGTTTCATTCTCTACTTCTACTTAAAAATACTAAAAGAGTGGCAGCAGGGTTGGGGTAACTGTATAGTACTATACAAAATTCCCAGCTGTTTATCAAAAAGTGACTTGTATCTTTTACATCAACTTGAGAAGGCAGGTCAGCCCTTGATTCAAAATCAAGTTTACTTGGATTACATATCTCTGTGAAAGGAGGTAAAAAGCACAAGAGAGTTTCAAGTTCTTTCTGGCTGAAGGCCAGAAATGTTGTAAAGAAAAGAAATGAACTCGTTGTAACCATCTCCACTGCATCCTCGTTCTCCGCTTAATGTTCATCTTTTGAGCCTTCCATTTGATGTTAGTCCCAAAGGCCCAGAATTATCAGAACCCTTTCCCATCATCTGCATCTTCTAAGAGGGTCTGAGAATGCTATATTCTAGACTGGGCAGCACGGTGGCACAGTGGTTAGCACTGCTGCCTCATAGCGCCAGGGACCCGGGTTTGATTCCTGGCTTAGGTCACTGTCTGTGTGGAGTTTGCACATTCTCCCGGTGTCTGCGTGGGTTTCCTCCGGGTGCTCCGGTTTCCTCCAAAGATTTGCAGGTTAGGTGGAATGGTCATGCTAAATTGCCCCTTAGTGTCAGGGAGATTAGCAGGACAAATAAGCGCAGTTACAGGGATAGGGCCTGGGTGGGATTGTTGTCAGTGCAGGCCTGATGGGCCGAATGGCCTCCTTCTGCACTGTAGGGATTCTAGAATTGGACTACTGACCTGTGGCACCATTAGTGAATTAACAGAGGCTGAAAGATGAAAATGATTTACTAGTTCTTTATTATTATCCCCTAACAGAATCTTTGTGTGAAGCAGGGTGAACAGAGATGCATCAGAATACCAGTCAGAATAAATGATACTGACAACATGACAATCACGGTTAGTTTTATAAAATTATAGAATCTCTATAATGCAGAAGGAGGCCATTCAGCCCATCGAGTCTGCTCCAACCACAATTCCACCCAGGCCCTGTCCCCATAACCCTACCTATTAACCCGACTAACCTGACACTAGGGGCAATTTAGCATGGCCAATCAACCTAAGCTGCACATCTTTGGACTGTGGGAGGAAATCGGAGCACCCGGAGGAAACCCACGCAGACACGGGGAGAACATGCAAACTCCACTCCACACAGACAGTGACCTGAGGCCGGGAATTGAACCCAGGGTCCCTGGCGCTGTGAGGCTGTAGTGCTAACCACTGTGCCACCGTGCCACCCAAATTCTTAACAAATTCAGTATTATTTTCTTTAATAAAACCCTTTTATGTTTCTTGATATCCCCTCTGAGATGCATCATTCTACATATAAATAATTTCATCAAAATTCATCTGCCTCTCAGTCTACCTGTATAATTGGTTCTGATCTCTTTGAAGATAATTAATCTTCCTCCTCATCACATTGCCTAGATTTTTATCTCATCAGTGGGTTTAATCACAGGACTGTAGACATTCTGCTCCATCTCATCTAATTCCTTCAGCGTTCACCTTCTCTACTGGACTCACATGAGAACCTCTGTCAAACTCCATGTAAAGTGCAGCTGCTGACTTATCCTCCTCTACCAGACCAGATAACTCCTCCAAAATTTCCACCAGGTTAATAAGACAAGATGGAGTGTCAGAGCTTTCATTTCTTTCCATTAGTAACAGCAATGATTCTGGGAGGAATTGGCTGAATTAGTGTGAAACAGCAAGCGCATGTTACTGCCAAAACTACTTTGTGTTGCTTTTTCCACAACCTGTACCTTGCTTTCAGGTTCAATTTGGGTGCTATTTTATGACCTTGCTCATCGAGGGTCATAATATCCTGCCCGAGGCCAACGGAGAATTCCATTCTGTGAGCCTCACCCGCCCCGATTCTGGGGCAGGCGAGGCGGTAAAACTCCGCCCAATTTGTCTGAATCACACCACACCCACAGGTTTGGCAACTCCACCAAGTCAAAATTGCGAGATGTTGCTGATTGCACTGTTTTGGGAGGGTGGGAGGGCTTTTGTTTGGTGCATAGCCATCAGTAGACATGTTTTATCAGTTTGTTCCTATAGAAAAATATTTAATTTACTAAGATCTTGGTTAATGGGATTAAATATCAGGTGCAATGGCTGGTTTGATGTTTGTTTTTGCATCATGATTGGAGACTAATTTATACCCCATTATGTTTATTTTTATTGAATAGTGGCAATGATTGTTTGAACAGTTGAATTTTAACAGAACCTTGAACTGCAATTTAACTAATGCAGTTTTAAGCACAATATTCTCATTATGCCTTAAGTGGAACCATTCTCCTGTGGGGGTTGAATTAGCTCAGTTGATTAGATGATTAATGTTGTGGAGTAGAATGATGGCAATGGTCTGGCTTCAATCCCTCTCCCCACTATGGTCGCTCGTGGCGGCCCTGTCTCCTTGCCTTGTCCCCTATACAAAGCAGAGTGATCCTCCTCCAGATTTATAACCATTTGACCCTCACCGTGAGACTACAGCCAACTATCCCTTAGCCTAGTGGTTCCAAAACCATGTTCTGTATAAAAACTGTGCTCGTTAATTACTCCCTACAGAAACATTATTTTCACTACCCGTGTTAAATAATCAGCCCTCCATCGCTACTTTCATGTCTTTCTCCTTTCTGGAATGTTGCAGTCCTCAGCTACTGTTTATCAAATTCTGAAAAAACATCACAGCTCCTTAATTGTAGGAACTACAGGTCTGGATCTGGGAGTATTTAATCCTCCCATTTAATGGATGTTCTTTAACTTTGATATGTATTCTGAATCTTTTAGCTCTCGTGACAGGAATTTGTCTAGTACTCTATGGAGAGGTCATTTAAAACTTCCATTAGTGCGCTGTGTAAATAATATAGAATCATACAGTACAAAGAAAGGCCATTCAGTCTATGCAAGCTCTTTGAAAGAGCTATTTAAACACTCCAGATAGAGTTGGGGTTAGGGCAAAGCCTTGTTTCGCCATATTCTTCATCTCAAAACTGTCAGAGGTGGAGCTGGTGAACTGAATGTTATCATGGAAAGACCATATAAGACCGAAAAGCTTGGCTACAGCCAATTCCCTCCAGTATCTGGACCAACATGCCTTCCCCCATTTGCGGCCTGTCGGTCAGACTGGCTGAGTGAGTGGGATGACAGGAAAAATTGTAAAACGTAGCAGCTTGGAGCAGGAGTAGGCCATTCTTGCTCCACCATTCATTCAGATCATGACTGATCCTTGATCCCAATGCCATATTCCTGCTTTCTCCCCATACCCCTTGATGGTCATTAACATTTTTTAAAAAATCTAACTCTCTCTGGAATGCATTTAGTAACTTGGCCTCCACAGTCCTCTGTGGTGGAGAATTCCACAGGTTCACTACCCTTTGAGTGAAAAAAGCTTTCCTCATCTCAGTCCTAAATGGACTATCCTGTATCCTGAGACTGTGTCCCCTGATTCTAGATTTCCCCAACCAGGGGAAACATCCTCCCCGCCCTGTTAGAATTCTATATATATCCATCAGATCTCCTCTCATCTTTCTAAACTCTAGTGAACACAGGCCCAGTCGGAACAATGGCTCCTCATTGGACAGTCCCACCGATCCCTGTATCAGCCTTGTGACCCTCTATGGAAAGTACATCCTTTCTTAATAAAAGCAAATTACTGTAGATGCTGGAATCTGAAACCAAAATGAGAAAATGTTGGAAAATCTCAGCAGGTCTGACAGCATCTGTAAGGAGAGAAAAAAGCTGATGCTTTGATTCCAGATGACCCTCCAAAGGGTCATCTGGACTTGAAACATTCTTCCTTAGGTAGGAAGATCAAAACTGTGCGCAATACTCCAGGTGTGGTCTCACCAAGGCCCTGTATAACAGCAGTAAGACGTTTCTATTTCTGAACTCAAATCCTCTTGCAATGAAAGGTACCTTTCTCTCTGACCTCCAGATCTATGCATTCCTTGCTGACATAGAAGGTGTGTACATCCACACAGAGATCAGACAGGAAACTCCTCAACCTCCAGAGACTGAAAGCCAAGACTAAAGTGTGGCACGTCCCAATCAGAGAATCTCTGCATGTTGATGATGTTGCACTAGTTGACCGGACCGAAGAGCAGCTCCAAAGGCCCACGGATTACCTATGTCATCAGTGTCAAGAAAACTGTAGTTCTGGGTCAGGATGTTGTGATTCTGCCTGTGATCAAAGTCAGCCAGGAAGGCACCACTGGAAGCAACCAGCAAGTTCTGCTATCTTAGATCTGTGATGACAACTTTTCTCTTGTCGAAGAGCTGACTTTGGCTGACTAACAAAATGGGCTTGGAAAAGCTTCAAACTGACCCACAGTCTGAATCCACAGTGTATCACTGTAAAGCAGCAAAGCCTGCACAACTTGCACCTTTCAAGAACAAAGGTTCAATAACCTGCATCTGACCGATGAAGCAGGCCCTCCTTGGGGCTGGGCCTACTAGTGGTAATCAATCAAGGGGTTTGCTGGATTGGCAATATCGACAGGATGGAAGGTGGCTGTATCCCCGAGGTTATGTATTTGGGGGGGGGATGGGGGTTCGCCGGTGCAAAGCGACCAGCAGGGTCTCCAAAGCTCCGATTCAAGGATTCTCTCAAAAGAGACCTCAACATCAGTCACGACAAACAGGAAACTCTAGCTGACAATCAATGCAAATGGTGACTCCAGCTGTGGGCAGGAGTCTGTCACCATGACAACATCTACTTTCAGAAGCTTCAAAAGCAGACAGCAGCCATGTAAACGAGCAGAGACCATCCTGCCCCACTGGCACAGAAATGAGTTTTACATCTTCAACCAATAATCGCACTTTTCAATGAGGTGTTCTTTCTGCCTCTGCTGTGTTCAGGAGCAAAAGGATAATATACTCACAGTTTCACGATGCTCACTGTCTGAATCCTGAGAAGATATTTGCACCATCTGACTTTTTTCTATTCACTCATGGGACATGGGTGGTGCTGGCTGGCCAGCATTTATTGCCCATCCCTAGTTGCTTGAGTTGAGAGTAAACCCCATTGCTGTGGCTCTGGATTCACATATAGGCCAGACCAGGTAAGGACAGCAGATTTCCTTCCCTAAAGGACATTAGTGAACCAGATGGGTTTTTCTGACAATCTACATGGTTTCATGGTCATCAGTAGATTCTTAATTCCAGATATTTTTTATTGAATTCACCATCTGCCATGGCGGGATTCGAACCCAAGTCTCCAGAACATAAGCTGAGTTTCTGGATTAATTGTCTAATGAAAACACCACTAGGCCATCGCCTCTCCTGACAGCTCAGAAAAGGCAGAAACCCATGCTTGTCAGTATCTAATAACAAAGTAATATTGTTACAAAGAGTTGGGGCTTATCAGGATATCAGGATAACAGGATAAAGCCATGAGCACACGGCACAATGGTGCACACTCTCATCCACAGGATAACAAGGACTGAGCTACACAGCATAAGGAAGCCCCTATGAGGTTAAATACAACCAGTTGGAGCCTAAACCAGCACCCCAAAACCTCCGAACAATGAAAGGATATTCGACATCATCAAGATACAATCACAAACCCAAGGCATGGCGTGACATAAATAGGCTTGATGACAGAAGACAGAGGGTGGTTGTAGAGGGTTTTCAAACTGCAGGCCTGTGATCAGTGGTGTCTCCCAACACCAGGTTAAAGTCCGACAGGTTTATTTGGTAGCAAAATCCACTAGCTTTCGGAGTGCTTGCAAGCGCTCCGAAAGCTAGTGGATTTTGCTACCAAATAAACCTGTTGGACTTTAACCTGGTGTTGTGAGACTTCTTACTGTGTTTACCCCAGTCCAACGCCGGCATCTCCACATCATGACCAGCGGTGTGCCTCAGGGGTCAGTGCTGGGTCCACTGTTATTTGTCATTTATATTAATGATTTGGATGAGAATATAGGAGGCATGGTTAGTAAGTTTGCAGATGACACCAAGATTGGTGGCATAACGGACAGTGAAGAAGGTTATCTAGGATTGCAACGGGATCTTGATCAATTGCGTCAGTGGCTGATGAATGGCAGATGGAGTTTAATTTAGACAAATGTGAGGTGATGCATTTTGGTCGATCGAATCAGGGCAGGACTTATTCAGTTAATGGTAGGGCATTGGGGAGAGTTATAGAACAAGGAGATTTTGGGGTACAGGTTCATAGCTCCTTGAAAGTGGAGTCACAGGTGGAGAAGGCATTCGGCATGCTTGGTTTTATTGGTCAGAACATTGAATACAGGAGTTGGGACGTCTTGTTGAAGTTGTACAAGACATTGGTAAGGTCACACTTGAAATACTGTGTACAGTTCTGGTCACCCTATTATAGAAAGGATATTATTAATCTAGAAAGAGTGCAGAAAAGATTTACTAGGCTGCTGTCGGGACTTGATGGTTTGAGTTATAAGGAGCAGCTGGATAGACTGGGACTTTTTTCTCTGGACCATAGGAGGCTGAGGGGTGATCTTATAGAGGTCAATAAAATAATGAGGGGCATAGATCAGCTAGATAGTTAATATATTTTTCCAAAGGTAGGGGAGTCTGAAACTAGCGGGCATAGATTTAAGGGGAGAGGGGAGAGACACAAAAGGATCCAGAGGGGCAATTTTTTCACACAGAGGGTATGAGCATCTGCAACAAGCTGCCAGAGGTAGTAGTAAAGGCGGGTACAATTCTGTCTTTTAAAAAGCGTTTAGACAGTTACATGGTTAAGATAGGTATAGAGGGATATGGGCCAAACACGGGCAATTGGGACTAGCTTAAGGGTTAAAAAAAGGGGCGGCATGGACAAGTTGGGCCGAAAGGCCTGTTTCCATGTTGTAAACCTCCATGACTCTATGACTCCATGACAGCGTACACTCTAACACAGGATAACAGGAGAGAGCTACACAGCCACATGGAAAAAGTGCAGATAAAACAGAGTAACTAACCTTACCCCTGGATCCCACAGGTAACAGGATACCTTCCAATAGAGAAACCTAAACCTCAACAAGAGGAACTGTCCAGGTGTCCCCCAAATTGTGGCATCTCAGAGGAGGACAGACGATCCTGCTTCTAATAATATTGCATAACCTCCACACCTTCAGAGTTTCTAACTAGCTGCTACCCTAGCTACAGCCTAAGAAAGGGGGTGAGACAGATAAAAGGAGAGAGCCAATAACCCCAGGATTCTCGAATCATGCTTGGGCTCACCAAAACCAGCCTCACCGGAGGTGCCACTCAAACCCGGCCATCAGCCAGAAAATTTAACCCATTTCATTACCAAAGAGCTCCCCAATAGAATGATGGAGACCCATTATCAGTCCATAAGCAAAAGAGAGTGATTCCGCATTAAAACGCCAGACCCTAGGGGTTTGGGTTTGACACAGACCCAGGAACAGGGTGGGCAGACCCCCTTGTCCACCCACCCACCCACCTGGTCCCACATAGAGAGACCAAGATTGAATGTAAATGGTAGCACACTTTAAACTAGAGTTTCCCTCGTTACACCGCCAGAGCTTACTGGTGGATGAATTCTATTACAAATAAACATGTACCTCTGGTTTCTAAAGAATAACAGGATAACTTGTGACATATACCTCAGTGCTCATATACCAATCACCCTTGTCAAGAAAGAAAACAACATCACAGGATTATAATCACAAGGGGAGTCATTCAGGACTAATGATGAACTGCAGGATAATATAACCATCCACGAAGCTTGAAAAGGCCAAAGCCTTAGCAGGATTGTTGAGCATCATCAAGGATCCATTCATAGTTTCACCGAAGCCTCTGCATCTCTGTTCTGTCATGGCTCAGAGGCCCAGGCAGAGAGAGGCCTAGGCAGCTGGCAAGGTCCCATTGCATCTGACCATCTCCAGCCCTTCTTGACAAACACTGAGGTCAAGACAACATTAACATGTGACTGGGGCCGATAACTGGCCCAGATCTGGAAAATTGGATACGGTATGCCTCTTTCAAATTGAAACGCCCAGCCTTCAAATCGAGGTTACAAAAGCTTGGCAGCCAGATCTCCAATTCAGCTGGGAATGTATCCTCAGCTCCCCTCAGGAGGTCTGGCACACAGACACTTCTTCCGCATCCCCATCTCCTGTTACGATCCCGGTTGATGGTATAACTGGATGGGAAGGTCCCAGAATGTAACCTTAGATGATTGGAACATTCCAAATTTAAGGGTTGGGGAAAATACACCACCACTTACAAAAGGGGAACTCAAAATCACAACTGTCTTGTATTTATGGATGGGTAATGGGAAGAGAAATCAAGGTGGTTCAAATTAATACCCCTCTGTAACTCATCAGCTTAGTGATGTGGGAAATATTGGATCCTTCTTCAGACATTCTTGTCTTACTTCCTTGAAGTTGGTGTTTAATGGAGTGGCCACTCTCAATATGATAGCATTGAGATATGGAATGTTACTGCAGCAGGGCCAACCACCCATTAGACAATTTGCTCAGTTCTTATTCTCATTGAAATCAACCTGTCACCGGACACCTGGTGTCCCTGCTAAAGCTGAACATGTCAGAAATCTACAGAATGAAGAGGCAGCAGAATAATCCTGAATGTTGTCTTAACAGCTTGCCATTCTGCATGGTAGAGAGAAAAGACTGCTTACTGAGTAAATGTATCATGGAGTGTGACTCTGAAGCATTCTGACTAGTAATAGTCTGTTTGAATCCTGTTCTGTGTTCAGTTATTTACTTAAACACAAGATATGGTCAAGCTGAATTTTCAGTCTAGTAGGATCAGAAAAATTTCTGTGTCTGTTTGCACTGTTTGAGAACAGATATCCACTCCATCTGACGAAGGAGCTGTGCTCCGAAAGCTTATGGTATTTGCTACCAAATAAACCTGTTGGACTTTAACCTGGTGTTGTGAGACTTCTTACTGTGTTCACCCCAGTCCAACGCCGGCATCTCCACATCACTTCTAATTAGTGCAGGGTGCTGCTAATTTACCCTAATTGACCATCATTGGCTCCCCATGCTCCAATTCGTATTGACACAAGAAACAGCCATTTACACCAACTGCTGGAACAATCTGCTGTAATCGGATGCAGCAACCCTTCCGTCATAGCCTTCTGCTTCTCTGGTCCTCTTCTAAACAATATTGTGCATTCTGCCTGTCGTCACAACTCAATTGCCTCAAAGTCTTCAAACTTCCTACAACTCCTCAATTAATTATTTGAGTTGGTGTTGGAAACTGCTACGCAGATATCACATGTTTATCACAGCTGCTTAATATTTCAAGTTTATTTATTAGTGTCACAAGTAGGCTTACATTAATACTGCAATGAAGTTACTGTGAAAATCCCCTAGTCGCCACACTCTGGCACCTGTTCGGATACACTGAGGGAGAATTTAGCACGGCCAATCCACCCTAACCAGCACATCTTTCGGACTGTGGGAGGAAACCCTTGCAGATTGGGGGAGAACGTTCAGACTCCACACAGACAGTGACCCAAGCTGGGAATCGAACCCGGATCCCTGGTGCTGTGAGGTAGCAGTGCTAACCACTGTGCCACCGTGCCACCCACTTCTTGACTCTTTGCTCTACAATTAAAATTTGGGGGAAAAAAAACAGAATCATAGGATCTACAGTGCAGGAGACCATTTGGCCCATTGTGCCTGCACCAACAATCCCAGCCAGGTTCTATCCCCATAACCCCACGTATTTGCCCTCCTAATCCCCGTGACATTGAGGGGCAATTTATCATGGCCAATCCACCTAACCCGCACTTCTTTGCAAGGTACATTTGCATGAATGTGAACTTGCTTATATTTTATACACTTACTGATTGGTTTAAGTGTAATGAAAGTATTTGAATCCATTTATTTCAGTTGGAATTCAAACTCGAATTCAGAGGTCACAAAATGATCATTCGCCTCTCTGTGGTTACAACAGCAAACAGAATGTATTGCAGGATGAGACAGAAATATTTATTATAAGCCACATTACAAACACTTACCACACTTCCCACCACATTCAATCTTTGAACAAAAGTTTCATTGTAAAAGTTTGGAAAAACAGTGCAAAGTACAGGAAAAGGACATACGTATAAATTTAAACACGTGGTCTTATAAAAGCAAGGCATCTAAAGAGTAAGCACCTCATTTTACAATCGATTTTAATAGTTTAATATAGGGACAATAGAATAACATTTCACTTTAAAATCAAAACATTAAATACATACATTGAGGAAAATAAACCATTAACCTAATGTCGTTATCCCATCAAAGTAACTGATATTCTTTGTGTACATATAAAATCCCCCATGAGGAAGAATACAATCTGAAATCATTTTTGGCACTTCAAAGATGTCAATTTTTTTGCAAATTCTATTAAGTTAGTTTTCCGATTTTTATATTCCTATGTATTAATACTCTTCTTCTGCTTCTCAGTTAAGCTTTGATTCAATTTACCTGGCTTTGACCTGCTTTGTTTAGGTTTTGAGTTTAAGTTTTTAAAAAAAAGTTTATTTATTAGTGTCACAAATAGGCTGACATTAACACTGCAATGAAGTTACTGTGAAAATCCCCTAGTCGCCACACTCTGGCACCTGCTCGAATACACTGAGGGAGAATTTCGCACGGCCAATGCACCTAACCAGCACGTCTTTGGGACTGTGGGAGGAAACCGGAGCACCTGGAGGAAACTCATGCAGATACAGGGAGAACGTGCAGACTCCACACAGACAGTGACCCAAGCTGGGAATTGAACCCGAGTCCTTGGCACTGTGGGGCAGCAGTGCTAACCACTGTGCCACCATGCTGCCCATTTAATCAAATGAATTAAGCGTTTTAAATTCCAAAAATTTAGCAATTTCTATCAGTCTTGTACAGATAAAAACTAACTTCAGATAGAACAGGATCAATGGCCTCAGCCCCCCAGCGTGGCTATCATACCTGGTCTTCGTTTGTGGAGACCAATAGTGATTCTTGCCGGGTTCTCACTGTGCCTGAGGGTCGGAGAATCCCAGGAGCAGGGAGAATCTGGCTTGAAATTGACGAAGTATATTTAAATGCTTATTTAAATAAGCTGACCAGGCGTGGTGGCTGGAAGAACCAAAAGGGCCTTTGTGCCAGCTAGCTAGATCCCTCACCCACGATAATGCGTCCCCACAAAACTCCAACATGATCTGTATGATGCCCGTACCCAGGTCACTGAGCACATTTTCAACAGCTTACAGAGCTGGGACAGCTATTAACAACAGATATTTAAACAACAGTAAAAATGTCAGTTCCCTGGTTCCGCCAATCTCCCTTCCACATATGGATTAAGCTGCCAATTTTAAAATTGAAACTTATTTTTACCTATTATCCAATTTACATCAGCTTCTCCTTAACGGTGGCATGGTGGCGCAGTGGTTAGCACTGCTGCCTCACAGCACCAAGGACCTGGTTCAATTCCCAGCTTAGATCACTCTCTGTGTGAGGTTTGCACATTCTCCGTGTCTGCGTGGGTTTCCTCCGAGTGCTCCGGTTTCCTCAAACAGTCCGAAAGACATGCAGAGTAGGTGGATTGGCTATGCTAAATTGCCCCTTAGTGTGCCAAGATGTGTAAATTAGGTGGATTAGCCATGGGGACTGTGTGGGGTTACATGGATAGGGCGGGAGAAAGGGCCTCGGTAAAATACTATGTCGGAGAGTCAGTACAAACTTGATGGGCCAATTGGCTTCCTCTGCACTGCAGGGGTCCTATGATAACACTTCTCAAACTTTATAATGCAGCAGTCACCTTTCGTTATTAATACTGAATATCTGGAGACAGCAGCAAGAAGTAGGTATTTAATTGTTATCTGGAATAATGAATTTTGTGTTGTGGAGACTTAATTTTAATCAGCGCACCATACTCATTATTATATTTGGAATAAAGTGCAGTGTTCATTTGTCCGTTGGTCAACGGTGATCCTGAAATTGTCCGACCTCGCCCACTCCGCTGAGCGCTAAATTCTTTCATTTTCGCGGTGACAGGGCAAATGAAATCGGAGAATTCCAGCCTATGTCTTAAAATAATTAGTATTTATTTATGTTGAGAGGAGGTGAAAAGAAAAACTGAATATTGGAAATAAAAATTTAAAAATAGAAAATGTTGGAAATATGCAGCATAAACATCTACGTGCATTTGTCCATATGTCAAATTCAGAGTTAAGTTTTTAAAAACCATAGTTGTACAGCTTTACTCAATTAAAACTGACCATAAATATATGATACAAGTACAAAATATATTACCGCATTTTATAGAACTCCATGGTAACATTCTGGCGAATGGACCTAACTTCTTTGTGTTCTCCATAGCGGATGTGGCCAATATTTCAGGCCCATTGCCCTAAAGTTTGTTCTTTATTTTAAAGCACTCTCACAGTGTATACTCTTTCCAACACAGTACACAAAAATATACACTGTGGCTTCATTCCTTTCAAATTTATACTTCTATATTGTATAACCACACGGCAATGTGATAATAAACATTCAAAGATTCTCACTCTGATTGGCTCAAAATCTTTGGTTAGTGAAATTGAAGTATAACAAAAGGGAAAAGAAATATGGAAAAGTTCGTGTCTACACATTGTGAGAGGGAGAGAATTAAAATGAGAAATTTCGAACTTATTAATGTCTACACACTTGCCATTCATGTTATGACAGTGTCCTGTGAGCCACCTTGGAGAGTTGGGATTCTAATATTTAAATCAGGTTCCCACTGCAGTTGGGACACATAATGGTTGCTGACCAAGTTCTGCAGGACTCAGGAAAGCTGCAACTAAATGGACACTGGAGTAGCTGGCTCCACGGTTAACTGCTTTTTGGAGCACTGCTTGGGAGCCAAGAGAAGTAGGAAAGCGCCTAAAGCAAACCTGCCAATCATGGCCTCTCTTCATTGCCGAGATATGTTGTTGATCACCAATCCCCACCCTTAGACCCACAACTTTCCCTCCCAATGGTCAGTCCAATTCACAACCCCCTTATGAAATCCCAATCCTTGGGACTGTCCCCACTGGTTCCTAGCTGAAATGATAATGAAGTCCTGCTGCTAAATTTAACAGGACGATTTCTAGGTTTTTCTCCTCTTCCCCCCCCCCCCCCGCATGAACCCGGGTCTCCTGGGTCTCTGGATAACTAGTCCCCCCCCCCCCCCCCCCCACCCCCGCGCATGAACCCGGGTTTCCTGGGTCTCTGGATAACTAGTCCTGCAACAATACTGCTCCACCATTACCTTCCTCGATTGCAGCAAATGAGGTTTCTTTTGGGAGCAGTAGAGGTAAATATGGAAGCAGTAAATAAAATATAGCCCAGCTATATTTTAGCTACCCTTTAAATAATATCAACATGTATACTTCATAACAGTTCTTGCTGGCATAATTCAAATATACTGAATAAAAATATATTGGCCGGAATTTTTCAACCGTTCATGCCAGCGGGATTTTCCCATCCCGCTGCAGTGAACGGTGTTTTGGCTGGGCTGCAAATTCTCCACATTCGCTGCAGCGTGGGAGTAGTGTGAACGGGCTGCAAGATCGCGCCCAAGGGCTGTCCCACCATTCCTCCCCCCCACACCCCCCTCCCAATAACTGCTTTTTGAGTGGACCAGAGTGTCACAGAGAGAACAGCCCTTCGTAGTTGATGGTGTCATCATGCTGGAGGATGATCCTTTGCATGTGGATGTCAGTGGGGTGCAATGTGCAGATAGAGGGGGACCCTATCACAGTTCTGGGAGGGAGGGAAAAGGATGGGAAGTGTGAGAAATGGGCTGTACAGGGGCCTAGTGTACCACAGTGGAGGGGAATGATTTTGAATGGGTGCACATAATTTGACTAATTAATAATTAACATTTTAACTCAGAGGTTGCACAGACTTTCTTCGCCAATGCGTTCTCCTTGTTGTAAACACATTTGAGATTTATTTTAATGTCCTGTCTCAGTAAAGATTGGAGGAATATCATTGTATATAAATGATGCCCACAGTTCCGGCAAATGTACTAATTAAAATATTGCACCCAAGTGTCCAGTATCATAACTAGTGCCTACCTTTTGATTTGCAAGTATTGCACTATTGTCAGATAGGGTCACTTCTTTCCCAAGTAATGTAAATTTCAGATAATATTCACACTCCTGAACAAAAAGGGATTATTTAGAGAGGTAGCTTAAAATTTAATTCAAATATTGAAATATTCCAGAAGTGCTTTGCATTTTTCTTGGGGCAAACATAATTTATACAAATAAATAAATGAACACTTTAGTTGCGTTTCAAATAGGAAAAAACACAAATGAGTCAGAGCGATTAAAGTTGCGCATTCTGCATTCAAGTCATGCGATCAGTAAAATGCTTTTCAAATCAAATGCGAGGCAAAATGCTTGAAATTAAAAAACTTTTGATTTAATTAATAAAGTCATAGAAAAGGCTACAGTTTGCTCAATGCAATAAGCTAATGAAGGATAGCTAAGTACGGCTGTAATAGTTACTAGGGAGCATAGTCTATTTATATTCCACTTTTGTTTTATGTTT